>NW_023494795.1:7178840-7350381 GCF_904425465.1 Colossoma macropomum
ACTGGTATTTGGAATATATGGTAATAAACATCATCATACTAAGAACTCCTGGTCATGTGATGTCATAAATTATTTGTCCTTTCAAAGTAAAGGACCCTTTTTTTCCATAATTAAATAGGAAAACAGTTTTATATCATTGTTTTTTAGTAAAATTGAGATAAAGTGATTGTTGCCATATGACAACACCGCGCAGTAGAGGGTTAATTTGAGTGGAGCGAAATGGACCAAACTCTCCTCCACAGCCTCCACACCAAAGAGTCAATAATCCGGACCTGCATTTTTAGCCAGATCAGCCGAGACTCTCACATCTCTGGCTGTCTGCTGCTGTAAGAAGCCGTTACTGTACTGTCTGGTCCTCAGTTACCGCTGAGAGAGCAAGACATGAACAATAGGATTATTAAGACGCTGTGACACCATTGACTGACAGCCCCTTTATTAGCATCAGGACAAGGAAATAGAGAAATAAATAAATAAATAAATAAATAAATAAATAAATAAAACAAACAAACAAATATAGAAATTAATAGTTATGGAAATAAATTAATAAAATAAATTAATAGAAAAACATATGTAAATAAAAAATAAATAAAAATAGTGAGAAAGGGAAATTATTAAATAGACATATAAATTAATGCCTTATTATTAATATATTAATTGTTATGTTTATATGTACATTATTCTTTGCAGTTCTACTTCATATATAAATTTACTAAGTCATTTATTTTTTATTTTATTTATTTTTCATTTTGGCAGATCTGATCCTCCATACTGGGGGGCGCTGTGCAGCCAGGTTTCAGCTTTTAAAAACAGACAAACCCAGACTGGGATGAACAACTTTGCCACCGTATTTGTCTTTGAAATACAAGCTTAAGGAGTGTGAATGGCAACAAACTAGACTTTAAAAAGCGGAACAGAGTAGAAGTTGAACACAATTTTACTTTACTTTTTTTTTACTTTACTTTTTATTTTACATTACTTTGATAACTGATCGTGCCAATTATCCGTCCGGACCAGCAGAAACGTATTCAGTC
Organism: Colossoma macropomum; assembly: GCF_904425465.1. Classification (NCBI taxonomy): domain Eukaryota; kingdom Metazoa; phylum Chordata; class Actinopteri; order Characiformes; family Serrasalmidae; genus Colossoma; species Colossoma macropomum. The sequence continues at coordinate 7,179,872 of NW_023494795.1, forward strand.
TGCACCTGACGTTAAAAACCGAGTTTAGCACGAGAAACACAACCATGCACATCAGCAAATCCATCAATGTGTGAATCACTTCTACTCTTAATGCACATAAAAATAAAATAAACCAAAACACAGTAAGAAGGACGAAGTTAAAGTTGGCTTCCTGTCAGCCAGCTTCCTGTTCGAGTTTTCCCGTTCCACCTTAAATGGTGCAGCACTTTCTGGTGCCTGAAGCTGCACCATTTAAGGTGGAGTGGGAAACTCAAACAAGACACTGGCAAATAGAAGCTAACCTCAGGTTCATGTAAGAAGGTGTTAACGTTTAATCTATTATAAGTATCTACACGGATTAAGGAACGCTGTAACTTACCGCTACCGCTTTAACCATCACTGTAAATAAATAACACCTACATAAAGTTAAGACCCCCTGAATAGACTATTAAATGAAATAAGCTTCATATAAAACCGGAGGAAAAACAATCACATCAACAGGTTCTCTGTGCTTCACCAACCACACGACCATATCTACATAAACATCACACAGACAATACGAATCACACTAACATGAGTGTGGATCGCTGCGTTCCCTCCGTTATATAATCCTATCCCACTTTCTTAGTGTGATATTCTTTAAATAGTGTAATTTTGGACAGTATCTATCTTAAACTGCTGCTCTGTAATGGTACTGAAAGCAGTCCAGCAGCGATGTTGACCGCCCTAAAATGGCGGCGCCGTTGACGTGCCTGGCTGGACCCAACGCGGCATCTAGTTATGTCTATGTCCAGAGTTCAGAAAATTCCAATCCGTGAGATTTTACAAAAATGGGAATTAATATGCTAAACTAATGGCAGACAGCTAAGCTATGCTAAGTAAACAGCTGGTCATTCATAACATCAAGTTTAAATGTAATGAAAGTACACTTCTTAGTTTCATCACTTCTCAATTATGTGGTAAATAATATAATAAATATCATTATTTAACGTTATAACGTTTTCACAGCAAACCTAAAAACATGCTCTAGATTCTCTAGTACCTAGATGCCGCATTGGGTCCAGCCAGGCACGTCAACGTTGCTGCCGGACTGCACTCAGTACCATTACAACAGTTTCAGAAAGACACTCTCCAAAATTATATTATTTCAAGAATATCACACTCAGAAAGTGGGATAGGATTATATAACGGAGGGAACGCAGAGATCCACACTCATGTTAGTGTGATGTGTATTGTCTGTGTGATGTTTATGTAGATATGGCCGTGTGGTTGGTGAAGCACAGAGAACCTGTTGATGTGATTGTTTTTCCTCTGGTTTTAAATTAAGCTTATTCCACTTAATAGTTTGTTCAGGGAATCTTAACTTTATGTAGTATTATGTTATTTATTAGCATTCCTTAATCAGTGTACATATTCATAATAGATTAACGTTATCAGCTTCTTACACGAACCTGAAGTCAGCTTATTATTTGCCAGCTTCTTGTTCGAATTTTCCCATTCCACCTTAAATGGTGCATCAGCCAGCTTCAGGCACCAGAAAGTGACTGCTGCACAATTTAAGGTGGAATGGGAAAATTCGAAAAAGAAGCTGGCAAATAATAAGATGACTTCAGGTTTGTGTAACTGCCATCCAATGATGGTGGTACAGCATTAGACACCAAGCTATGACTGCATCCATCACATGTAAGCTTTCTCTATACTTGCCTAACAACAAACCCTGCAGTATACAAAAGACTCCCAAAGCGAGATGGGAGCTATCTGTGGTCCAGTCAATGCCACACATGTCTTCAAATGGAGAAGATGTGATGTCATCAGCTTAGACTCCAGAGCTGTCTGGAGCAGACAGGGAAACAGTTTCATCCTAAGCTGTAACATTGCCGGTTTGTCCAGGTGACACCCTGCAACGGACCATGATACGCCGAAAAACATACTGGAACTGAGCTGCAGTTGGGTTGTTGTTCCAGCCACCTGAAATGATTTATTAGCATTAGATTAATTATTATTAACTATTAGCTGTGTGTGTTTTCACCCAGTCCTCAATATAAATTCACCCAAGGTAACACGGCATAATTGAGATTCCGTGATAAATATTATTTTCAATTGGAGTAAACAGTAAACAATCATACTGATAAATACTTTTTGTACTATTTGTCGCTGATTGGGTGAATACAGCTGCCGTTCAGGGACTACTGAAACGGATACAACACCAGCGTTAACGGCTGTAGCTACAGGCAAGTAACTACAAAAGCACTTTAGCTTCTGCACATTGATCTCAGTTGAGAATGTGGTTTTAACAGGAAACACGGAAGTGATCCTGGAGTAAAAAGTAAAGGTTAAAAATACTCTTTAGGCCAAAACTTTATAACAAAACTATCACCAAACAATGTCTCAGGTATCAAGCAACGCATTCATAACCATTTTGTGTAATAACTTAACGGCATGTAGCTTTTAGAGCCAATAAATGCTTTGGACGTCTGGGTCCTCATATTATAATGGTGAACAATTTTGACTTGGTAAATTTCTCTAGAAAGGCGTATTTCACACCGAACCACCTAACATGAATTGATTCTAATGTGATGCTGGTGCTTTTGCAGAGTATAATAAATTTAAGTATCTGTCTTAAAACATTTGCTGCATCTAAATATATGTTCATTTTTTTTTGCTGATAATTAACTGCATCTGTAGATACTGATATGAATCTGAAATCACTATAAATGTCTAAGCCTTTACCTGTTCTTACAATACTTTGCAAAACCTATTCATATAATTAATTAAAACAAGTTATTACCTGTCTTGGCTGATCGACTACATTTGGGGATAAAATTTCCTACATTTTGTTGTTTCCAAGTAAACCATCGCTTCAGACTTCTGTAATAGGCCCTTTTCAGAAGAAATGAAAGTGTGTAAATGCCAGACAAAACATATTCTGCTATCTGCCTTACAGACAAGTATTACCCTCAGACATTCAGCCATTCATATTTCTTAAGCTGACCATGGAAATGTATGTCACTTTATGTAAGGGCCCAGCCTGTGCTCCCAGCTGAGGGCGACAGCGGCGAGGCGCCACAAGTTCAGGGAACTCCAGTTCCCAGAAGCCCTCGGGCTGATTAGGCCCAACCTGGCACACCTGTGGACTCCTCTACTTAAGCCTGTGGCAAACAGCAGCCCTTTGTCACACCTTTGTAGAGGGGTGACTGGTATGCTATTTAGCCCAGGTGTTTATTGAAATGAAACGAAAAGAAAAGAGGGCTGGAAAAACAGGGAGAAATTGCCACAAAACTACTTAAAAGCCAAAAAGAAGGCTTGAACAATAAACGGCTCCAAGCCCTTCAAAAAGTGTTTGCTCCACAAAGAGCAAACAGGTGAAACATAAAGCTGATCCTCCTCTGATAATCACAGAGGAAGTGTTTTTTGTTTTCTGATTATCTTTTACTTCTTCTCTATCTCAGCATCTATGGTTTGAGCCTGGCTCTGAGCCTCCTCAACCCCAACCTGCACAAGCACTCAATTCATACTGAATTCACACTCAATCACCTCATTAATTCATTTAAGACCCTTTCTTATGGGTTTTCCTCTCTGCACTTGGCCTCTCTGCCGTCCAGTTTGTTGCCAAGGTTGAAAGTTAAGGATGTGTGCAGAGTTAGAGAACACAAAACACATAACAATGTTTATATTTTTCTAGTATTCCTTCACAGCTATCAGAGTACGATAACACTAGCTAATATCCACACAGTGATAAAACGATGGATAAGTGAAAATAACTAAAAAAGCTAGATTAGCCATGTTAGCCATGTTTGCTGGAGATGCTGAAATAGCTTGCCAACAATAAACTAGTTGGCAAAAAGCTAAACACAGATAAGAAAGATGAGACGCATCAGTTTTGGAGTTGAAATGGGGAGAGAAATGCAAAGTTCTCTACGCTTGGTTTTAGACATCACGTCGTCACCAACTAACAAGCCATGTTGGCGGTTCACTACTCAAACCAGAAACAGGGAAATTATATGAAAATATGTGAAATTTACTTGCTTTCTTACATGATATCTATACCTGAAGTCTGTGTTCTGATGAGCTGGTTTCAGCTAAGTCATCTACATAAATACACATGATTGGAAAAACTGCCACACAGGACTACAGAACAGGTAGCAGGACTGGTTTGCTGAAATATGACCATTTTTTTAAAATGTTAATCGGCCTTGCTACTAAATTTTTCAAATGCTTGGTTTGGGCCACTGAAATACTTTGAGTCTGCACTCTGACATTCGTCTGCCAGTTGACAACCCTGATGACAATTTATACACATTATTTATTCAGGTGTAGTGAGCAGTTCACTCTCTGTCGTTAACTCTCTTGTATTCCAGTGTACAATACAGTCCAATTCAACACATCATATGTCTAAAACAGGGGTCGGTAACCCAAACATTAAGAAGAGCCATTTTATCAAGTTTCAACAAAAATCAAACGACCCTGGGAGCCACAACACTTCATGTCCATTTTATTGAAGGGTTTACCATCTTGGCTGTAAATATGACTCAGTATGTGCTCACGTGCTGGTATAGATTAAAAGTATAGTATGAACGAAAACGCAGACTTACTTTGCTTTGCTTTTAACTTCAGCTCAGCTATAGCCGCTTTTCTTGCATCTCCGGCAGGAAACTTTTACGAAAAGTAGAACAGTTTCTTGTAAAATGTCTTGACTTTTTACGAGGATGAAGTTGCTTCTCATTCGCCAGCTTCCATTTCCACCTTAAATGGTGCCTGAGGCACCAGAATGTAGCAAACTATGTGGCCAACGTTTGCACCATTTAAGGTGGAGTGATTATAGACACGTGTCAGTTTGTCTCCAAATTATCGATGTTGGTCTTAAACCTTTTCTTTGCCTTTTCGTTAGCTACTAGCTAGGCGACGTTGTTGTCTGGGTGACCAGCAGTCTGCGCGCCAACCTTAAGGGTCAAAAGGTAAATAAGCTGTTATACATGTAACTTCAGAGTTTATGAAAACAGATATAAGCATTCAGAAATCTGCTGTTCATATAATAGTGTTGTGTAAAGAACGTGTAAACACTGGTTTCTCTCTTTGTCTGTTCCTGGACACATGAAGCTGCTTGTTCTTCAGCCTGTCAGCTCCTGACACAGCAGCTCAGAGGTTCTACCTCAAATTCCAGTGGGGAGCGCTACAGAGAAACCCACAAACCATTCACAGCTGCTGCTCAAACAAAGAGGAACACCGACCCAAATGACAGACATCAACCCAACAGAGAGCTTTAAACACCAGCAGAAACTCTCAAGTGGAATCGGTAGCTGTTATAAAATGTGTATCAGAGTAAAAAAATGAGCCAAATAGCTGTCTAGTTCGTTCGAGCTTTATTGGGGGACTGCATAAGGAAGCAGGGCCTGCTCATACGTCCACATAGCTCACTGCAGGCCTGCATGATTTTATCAAGTCATCTACCGATTATAATCATTGCATAACTTATTGTATTACCTGTATGTCTAGTAAAAGTCCACATTTCTTTCACCGAAACTAAAACTGGGCATTCTGCCAAAAAAGGGTCATTTTACTCGGCCTAGCTAGTTCACGCTGTGGTTTGATTTAAAAAGTCATAGACATCATACGCTGAAAGTTTGCCAGTCCAATGAATGCTGCTACCACTGCTGCTCAAGGAGTCATCACTATGTTTCCAAAGCTCCTTGTTCCTCAGGCCCTGTGTTCCCTTTTTTGGAATTTTGATGTTCCCAGGATCCTATGTTCTCCCATTGAAATTTTCATGGGAAATAAATGCAATAACAATAATGTCGCCAAGTTGCCTTAATCATATTGCCTCAGCATGAAAATGAGGGACCATACCTCTGGTATATTTACAGACGTACATATTCTGATGTTATACATTCAGTGAATTATCAGAAACTGCATGTGAGAATCTATTAAGTGATTTCAGTGTTTTTAGTCAATGTTTTATGTGACATTCACAAAACATTAATAACTGCAAAACATGATTGAAATTCATGCTAACAGTGGAATCTCTGAACACATCCTCAACGACATCTGCCTTCCATTTCAATACAGTCTTTAGCATTCCCTTCATGTTAACTTGCCTTCACTGCTTTTCCCATTACCCACTTTATTCCTGCGCCTCTTGCCCCCCCCCCCATTCATCATGAAATTTACAAACAAACAATGTGAAGGACAACAGGCAATTTCAAATTATATCAAAAACTGAAAAATGACAAAAACTGAGATATGAGGTTTTCTTCTGACAGCAGCAAAACATCCTAACATGATAGAAATATGAGAATAAATAATCTTTATTATTGGGATACCTGCATGCTTGTGTGCCAGTGTTTATAATTGATCTGTCAACAGAAACCTGAACCTGTGTGAGAGAAACTCTTTATTCAGTGGAGTCTATTTATGCTAATAAACTAATTTCATTACAGCTTTTTTAATTTTGTTTACACAGCAGGCTACAGATTTAAAACAAAGCAGCACCATTACACAATGTTTAATGCAGAAATATCTTAATTTGCTGATTAAACAAATGCAAAATGCTCCTCGTATTATATGATAGCTCCAAGCTAGCGGGTTTACCTAAGCATTATGTTTGATTCTGACGTCGGCTCTAGTTTAAATAACACATTTTATATATCCATTTACAGACAATATAGTGTGTTAATCAGTGAAAGAGTCTGTTTGCAGCAGCCTCTGACGTTTAACTGGCAATTTCCCATTTGGTTTGATTTCATGGACACTTTTGGATTTTAACAAAGACGGCTTTTGCAAACAGTGATTATGAAACAACATTCATATGTCTGTCAACACGCTGCACTTTCTTGAGACGTTTATGCTCCTAACATTCCTGCTCTGGCCATACTTTCAGTTTCACTGTAGAGAGAGCTGCAAACTGATTGTCTCAAAAATGCCTCAAACATTTCATGGGACAAAACTTAAGAAGCACACATTCGTACACTTGGCTAAAACCATACTGAACAACACTTCCGTTCCCCAACTGGATATTTTGGCCCAAATCTTGAAATACAGTGGTCATATGAAAAATATGGGGGATACCATCTCAAGTTTGTACTTCATTCTGCTAACACAACTAGGAACAAGAAATATGAAGGGCAGTGAACCACATCTCAACTAGATAAAGCAACTATTCAAAACATGTGCACTCCAGCTTCATAAAAAAGGGTTTAAATTACAGGCTAGACTAGCTGAGGCAATGTGAGGTCCTGTTGAAAAGTCTGCTGCGTTGCTCCCTGTATGACCTTTGCTCACCTCAAGACATTAACTATGACACTAGGAACCCTTTCATAGGTTCCCTTAATGTGTCATATTGAGGTATGATGTAACATATCGCTGCTGTCGAAAGAAAACCTCCCATCTCCATTTTTGTCGTTTTTCAGTTTTTGACATAATTTGAAAATACCTGTCACCCTACTTGGGGTGGGGGTTGGGGGGGGGTCCGGTTCCATTGACTTACATTAAAAGTAAAGTAGGTTTTTGCTTCTCCTGTAAAGTTAACATTTTGGAGATGCGAGGTTTCGTTCCAACAACAGCGATATAAAGAACTGAACATACTGGGCCCTGGAATATAGGTACACTTCCTGCTCAGTTGAGCTTTGGGAAAAGTGAGAGAACTTTTTGGGTCTGTATGCACAAGTATGCATACCCTCTCAGAAATAAAAGTGCGAAACTGTCACTGGGGTGGTCCCCTCAAGGGTCCATCTCAGTTCCTTCAGTCAGGGAACATAACTGTACCATAATCCACTGAAATGATATTTTCTAAATTTTGATATTTTCTATATTTTCTGACTCCACACACCCCGTCTCGTCGCCAGGCTTTTTATTTTATTGTTCTGTTTTAAAACATTCGGTTATGAAAAAGGTACAAATATGTACTTTTCACCTGGAAAAACTTATTTAAGGTTCACAATCAGACCTTAAAACCACTGTTGTAGCTTTGAGGGAACATTTACATTATTTATACCTTGATGAATGTAAAATGTCCCTGCACAGAACCTTTATTTCTAACAGTGTATAATGTCTGTGATGGGACAGCTTACTGTAGGATAAAGACTAATTAGCCTACACTATTCAAATGTTTGACAGTTCCTCATTTAATGTTAAAAGCTTTTGATGAGGACAGAATTGATTGCCAGATGAGGACGAGATTGTCCCCGTCTAACAATAAAAAAGCTAAAATCTAGCTAAGTAGGCTTACCATCTTCCATATGTAAATCCATATATAGCCCATTGAATAATCAAACCATAATAATAGACATTACAGCTTGCAGCTCACTATAAAATGTCAGTCTGTTAGATGTAATAGATAACAAAAGTAAGATTGCTTTCTAAATTGGAATGTTGCTGACCAGGAAACACTTCTCTTTTGTCTGGTTATATGAAGTAGATTATTCTCAGGTTTCAGTGGAGACATATCACATTTCAATTCAACTCTCTGAATTGAAGCTAATCCAGAAAGTCAAATTTCTATTTTTCACACAACTGAACAGAAACAGCACAGAATGCATTACGAAAACATTCAATTTGCCTAAACATTATCAACATTTTCTGGATTACAAATGATGCACATACGCTATATGACAAAGTATGTGGACAGCCCTTTTAATTAGTGGGTCTGGCTATTTTTTTTCTCTACACCAGTTGCTAACAGGTACCATCTCCATAGATTGCATGTGTCAAACACAAGGCGATCAGGCCTGTGACACAATCCTCTCCAGCCTACAAAAGTATTTATTTTGTATTATTATTAGCCTGTTTCACAATGCGCTGCACTACAGTACCCAGCATGCACTGCAACGTAATGAGCACTCCGACTCTCCTACCCCAAAAACAATCTATGGGATAGCAGTTACACCTCAATTCTACACAATTCTGTGCAATTCCACACCAGTCATATCACTAAACACACCAGCTGCATTTCACCTGCTGTTTAACCAATATAAACACCCAACGTTAACTCAGCTGCTCACAAACTGAGCCCAAGTGTAAATGAAGCAGGAAAGAAAGGATTAAAAGGTGTCTAGTTCAAGCAAATAGGTTGGTTAAATGATTGAGCTCCTGGGGACATTTTAAATTTTGAATATTTCAAGTATTCATGTAATATTTCAAGGTCTGCTACAAGTGCCTGTATGTATGTGTGTGTGTGTGTGTGTGTGTGTGTGTGTGTGTGTGTGTGTGTGTGTGTGTGTATATATATATATATATACACATACATATACATACACACACACACACACACACACACACACACACACACACACACAGGTTTTTGAGTTTGATAGTTTCTTTCTGTAATTTAGCCTTGTTGAGATAATGTGATCATACTGGATGTTACCATAATGTGCTCATAAACTTTGAAACTCTGTTTGAAAGGTTTGAAAAATGACCTTAACTGTCCTGCAGAAAATACCACAAAACAAGATATATAAACTTCCGTATCAGGTACACTGTCTCCACTTTCACACCTGCTGTAGGATAAGAGTAATGCTGCTAATCAGGAAACAACTCCTACCTGCTTTATCTAGCTCTCCATTACAGTAAACACTGACTGCAGAGATAAAAGAGGAACGTGCAGAATGTTACCCTACACTACTGTAAGTAAAGTAAGTAAGTAAAGTTTATTTATATAGCGCTTTTTACAACAGGTGTTGTCACAAAGCAGCTTTACAAGGAAATGAGCATTACAAAAAGAAGTCCGGGTCCGAGCCCCCATGAGCAAGCCAGAGGCGACAGTGGCAAGGAAAAACTCCCTAAGAGAAACAGGAAGAAACCTTGAGAGGAACCAGGACTCAGAAGGGGAACCCATCCTCCTCTGGTCGACACCGGATAGTAAACATTGTTAGTATAAAGTATTATAGTACAAAAAACAGGGTAAAACGTGAAGGAAACAATTACTGCAGTCCAACTTACAGTAAGGTCCATTTTGCATGAAGTGGACTACTTTATATGGTGGATAAACTAACAGTTGAATGTGAACTGACATTTTTTTCTACCTTTTATTACATTAAGGTTTTTCAACTGAAATTGACGATCTGATGTTTTTCAAGCGCTTATTCTCAGTTTTTTACTGTCAGCACCTCAACCACCTTGTGTGGTGTTGATGTGTGTGTTACTCAGTGGTCCGGTGGACCCACCACATTATTGTTTTTTTTTTAAATCAATACAGCCATAACAATTTATGTAAAAATACCAGATGTTTAAAATATCACAAGTGTCCAGTGTAGGGTTCTTCTTTAGCAGCTGTAGCCAGTCAGCAGCCTGTCCATGTTGTCCTCTCTCTCTCACTCACACTCACAGACACACACACACACACACACTAACAGCAGGCCATGTAGGAGGAGAACAGAATGAAGGACACAGCACCTCCACACTTTTACTCCCCGCAGGTTCACCCAACACCACATGTGTAATATAAATGTGTGGGGGGTGAACAGAGTGAAGACACTGAAAATGGGTTATTTTCTATGTTCTTCACAGAAAATGTGAAGAGTGAAAAGAGTGAATCCGTCATAACTGTGCAGTGTGATTTTCGTGGGCAGTGAAGCTCCAACAGCTCAGAGCGTTCGTCGTTGGTTCCACAACACTGGATGATTTTTGAAATCACACTGAAAGAGCCGTGAGTGCAGCGACACCCGACATGCTCAATCCAGCATGGGATGAGTGTGACTATGGTGTTGATGTTGTCTGTACAGCTGGAGGAGGTTCATACTGAGACCTTATAAAATTACATAATAAACTTTATGCTCATTTAAACCATTTACAGTTCACTGCATTGATCTGTAATGATTTACAAGTGAAATAAATCATTTTGAAATCAGATGAATCTTTTTGAATCATACATTTGTTCCCAAACTGTCAAACTCCTATTACTAAATAGAAATTGTGTACTAAAATTTAGACAAATTCAAAAAAAGATCAAACCATGTACTTTGACCTGTCTCCAGTATCAAGTATCAGAAACACAAAGTTTTTTGTTGATGCTTTAATTGAGTCAAGATCACTATGATGTATTCAAGGGTCAGTCAGTCAGAATCAGCTATGGATTAAAAAACTGGTCAATGTCCAACATGGTTGAAGAAAACCACTACATTTGAAGGTAGGGAAATTATCAATGCTGTAAATTAAGCAAAAAAAGAAAAACCCTAAAAGCTGCTCCAGAACAGTCCACTATAATCAGCAGACATTAGAGCAGAAATGTAAGTTAAGTTTATGCAGCTATAGCTATACTGTCTGTCTCATGAGTATTACATTATTAACGTCGCTGATGTTCAGTTTTTTACACTGATAATAATCATTGACAGATCTGTTGATATAAGAAAGCGTTTCACAAATCTCCTGCTCTGTTAAGTATGAAGGAATAGTCACATGACCAGGGAGGCTGCTGAGACTGTCTCACTGATAACTACTGATAACAGCAGAACAACTTGACAGGTTTTAAAGGAAATTAAACAGGTTTCAGCAAAGATTATTAAAGACAGCTGCAGACCAGTCAGATCAGTCTGAAGGTGTCTGTAGAGAAGTACTGTGGAAGGTAGAAGTTCCTAATTAAACAAAGTATTCTGATAAAATATTATTGAACGCATTAATATAAAGAACCCAGCAAATTGATTCATTTATGTATGTCACTGTAGCTCTGCTATATGTTTGAGAATTTTATACTGTAAACATCAGCACCAGTGGTGTGTTCGTGTACATAAGTAACAGTGTCCTGATTGCTATAAAAAAGTTACCAGAAAAAAGAGTTACCATGAAGTGTGTGTGTGTGTGTGTGTGTGTGTGTATATATATATATATTTATTTATTGTGTGTGTGTGTAAATAAAATATTGAATAATACCTGTGCCATGACCATTTTGCCTATGCAAGGCCTGCTGGTGGCCCCACCCACTAAATATATGGGTGCATATAAAGAAAAAGGCCCTGAGGAGCATCAGCTCAAACACTGATCTTCAGTCTGAGCAAAGTGAACGGTGAGTCAACCTGTTTATTCACTACTTTTAATATTTATTTGCACCTCAGCTTTGATTCTTGTTATAATGCCTTTAAACTACTTTAAGGTATTTCAACATTAAATAATTTTATGATATAATAATGAAAGTATGACAAACAATTGAAATCATGGCAATATGCAGTCACTGAATCATTGTCCTTTAGCAGTCATAACAAAACATTTCTTGTTAAAAGTGGTTAATTGTCATTATTATTTATTATGGACGGCTTATTAAACGTGTATTTTATCATTTTTTGTTGCCATTTTCTAAAAGCAATAAGCCACTTAAGGCAGACGGTTTGATTTCACCACTAGTAAAATCACAGTAACGCACAGCCACTCATGGTTAATTGTTTTATTAAACTATGTCCTAAACTTTGCAGACAACTGCTTTGTGAACAGTGATTTTTGGCCCATGTGCAGCTGCTCCAGAGAATCCCATTCTACTTGTAATGCACCTGTGTCGTCATGTGCAATGGATGCACATTAAAGTAACTAAATTCACTGATTAGATGAGATAGGCTTGGACATCCAGTTACATTTACATGTTTTACCAAAGGTATAGAACTAAACAGCAGTGTCTTTTATAGTGTAGCCTTATGCATGGCCGTAACCAGCTATGAGGACACTGAGGCCTGAACCTCAGTAGTTTCACAAGGGCTTCATTCATGAGATGAACGTGGAAACAGTGCAGACCTGATAATGCAGTAGTTTACTCACAGACCTACCCAATCAAATGGGGATAAAATATTCACTAAGCTGCATTTTTAAGATGATTTAAATTTTGTTTTCTGTGAGTTCTGTTCCTGTATTGCATCCAATCAAAATCATTGTGCTCTCCGCCAAGCTCTGCCTTACTTTTCTTTAGTCCTCCAAGCATTGCTTAGCACCCATTATCCATCATTGCATCAAGCCTTCAGTTTGTTATTAGGGCCTGTCAAGTCCGTACAGAGAAAATATATTCAAGTACAGAAATGGGAGTAAATGTAATTCAGTATTTTGTAGCTCTGGTAACTAGCATGGGGACATCGTTATCCTCTGTAGTTTCAAAAGGTTTTATGAGATTCAGCACGGAAACAGTGACGAGACTAGACAGTCAACAGTGACTGGCACTCAGCTGATCTCAGAACAGCTGTTGTTTGGCCATAGACTTATCTTTCCACTCTGTTTATCTCCGTACAAGATGCTACACTACCCAGTGTAGAGATGTTCAGATATTCAGCACACATTCTATCGGCTAACACACAAGCTGTTCTAGAAATGTGTTTAAAAGTCTGGTTCCATTGACTTACATTAAAAGTAAAGTGTGTTTTTTCTTTCTCCTGTAAAGTTACCATTTTGAAAATGAGGTTGTTTCAACAGCAGCTATATATATATATATATATATATATATATATATATATATATATATATATATATATAAATAAAATAATATTCCAGAAAAGTAGAATAGTTTCTTGTGAAAATGTCTCAACGTTTGACTTTTTACGAGGCTGAAGTCGCTTCTCATTCGCCAGCTTCTTGTTCTAATTTTCCCATTCCACCTTAAAATGGTATCAAGAAACCAGCTGGAGTGATTATAAACGCAAATAAGTCCATTTGTCTTCAATTGATCAACATTCGTCTTAAAATGTTTCTCTTGGTGACACTGTTGTTAAAGGGTGAATGAGCAGCTATACATTAACGTTTATTGTTAAATTTGTTAAAAAAAATCCTAAAAAAAAATATAAAATATAGCTTTGCTGATCGTTCTATGTTTACCAAAAAGTTTAATTCCGCTGTGGAGCTGCAACAGGGCAGTAAAAGAGCCGCATGCGTCTCAGGAGCCACAAGTTGCTGACCCCTGATGTAACATAATTAAGACAGACACCTTTGGCTGTATTTCGTCACCTTAACTATACGTAGTTAGCTATGGTTTGGTAGAAAGTGTTTAACTTAACGCATGCTTTTTTCAGTAATCAAAAAAGGACCGAGAAGCGAGAAAAGAGAAACAGAGATAAGCACGAGAGAGGGAGACGTAAATAAAGTAGAATCAGTTTTTTAATGCTAGTTACAGACCTGGCCTTATATATTCAGTCCTAGTCCTCATCTGTTTAAAGTCTTCTGCTGAACTGCATTAGATACAGGCTGGGTAGTAACAACAATGGTGCCTTTACTCCTAAAGCACACGTGCCTAAAAATAAAAGTGAAACAAAAGGTGGCATGCCAGTTTTTCTGTCTTTATCTTTTTTCAATTCATTACATCTTTAATCTGTGACATTTAAAGTTTCACAAAACCAACAAGTCAATTAGGTCAGCATCTGAAATTTCACCATCACTGTGTCTGAATATCCTGAATCTGTCTTTAGTTGTTTTTATTAAAAGGTTATGTAACCGTGTACATAATCAAAAGTGTGTAACACATTTAGCCCCATAAGCTTCCACAATTATTACATGTTACAAATCTTTGGAACTTGGAAAGCAATGCAAACTGGTGTTATTCCAAAGTTGTAAGAAAGTGTAATGGAAGCCTGGACACGCTGGCGGGTTCTCGCCCCTCATGGGGTTAATAACACATTTGGTACCATCAGATAGATCTTGCTGTACTGCACATGGATCAGTAACGTCAATGAATGTTGAAAACCTTCTCTGCTCAGATAATGAGACAATAGACAGGTGAGGAACATAAACCAGTTCAGTGAGTGTCAAAGTGTGAAGCTTCTGATAAACCTACCACACACCGACATTCATCGCCAACTTCACATCCTTAATCTGAATCAAGGTGAGACTGTTAACTAGACATATGTTTACGATATAATATTATAGGGTTGTATATTCTTATTTTGGGGTTTCTCTACCATGGAGAACATGCTTTATAGACGTTTTAGTTATTCCTGCTTTGAATGGTTGAAATTGTGCTGATTTTACTCACTGTAAACAGAAAGCGAGCGATATCTGAGCAACAATGGCTCTTTGGTTTTATTAGTATCTATTAGTTTATTAGTATATATTAGGCTGTAGTATTTGAACATTTTTAGGATTTTCTGTATCAAAGAAAGGAGGGTTTATTATTACTTGGCTTAGCTGGCATGATTGCTGAGTTATGCGATGATGAAGCTGTGTAGTCTGTAGCAGCAGTTATCCTAGATGACCCCTCTGCTTGCACGAAAATGTATAATTAATTTGAAAAGATCCCATTTTTACTTAGAATCTGGCAGTGTTTTCCTAAAGACTGTAGAAATGATCACACATTTCAAAGGGGGAACTTCAACGATTTTGCAAAATTACTTAATCATTCAGTGGTTTAGGTTAAACAAAATCATTCAGAGTGGTTTGGTGTGAAATGCACCAGAGAAAATTGCCAGATCAAAATTGTTCCATTATAGTACTAGGAACCAGATATTACAAATATCATATTTTATCTGCAATTCAAAGTGAACTTGTGTCTCATAAGTGTTTATATTTTATAAAAGTCACACTGTTAAATGGTAAAATGGTGTGAAATTTTAAAAAAAGTTTTCTGTGGATTAGTTTTTCATGTACCTGTCCGCACTGCATGCCTATCGTGTTGTTCCAGTTGTTGTGCCAGCGCTGCGTCACACTGTGTCAGCAAAGCGATATTAATGTGTTAATTCAACCATTTCCATATCGCTCCTCATGGCAGTCCAGTATTATTTGTAGTAATGGCCCAATACTTGGTTTATGCAATCAAGACCTCATTAAATTCAAATTAAGAGTGCTGGTGATTAAATGTAATAAATCTATGTGATGGTTTGAGGCATTCATATGAAATCTTGAACCAACTGAACTTTGTTCTTCAACCTAGCTGACAAGAAATCAAATACTTTTTTGAAGACAAAAAATTCTTGGTACTTTTTGTGGTATTTACTGACAATATTTAGATAAATTGCTTTAGATAATGTGTTTTAGGTGCCTTAAACCTTTGCACAGTACTGTACAGATGTTTTCAAAACAAGAGCATTTACAACACAGCAAGAGAGAGTAGTAACAAAAAGACTTGCATAGCGAAACATGGGAAAACGTGCAACCTATAGGCTCCGTGCAGAGAAGCTGTAACCTGCTGTAGTTTCAAATACCACAGTTATCTCCTCATGCATGGTGAGCAGGCGACTGCAGTGTCCTGATGCAAATGATTACTCAAAACAGTGATGGAATAAATTGAACATTTTCTAACATAAATCATTTAACAATATTATTAAAGAGAACATCATTAATAAAAAGGTATATACATAGGACATTGGAAAGTATACATAAGACAGCAAAGGCCCTGAGACTTTGTCTGTGTGTTGAGAAATACCAGAACTTTTCTAAGCAGCAGAGGCCTTTAAGTGAACCCTTTGAACCTCAAGCCACAAGGTGGCCAGTGTATAAACAGGTGTTTGATAAGCACCAAGGGAGCTGCTGGGCACCAAAGATGCAGCTCGTTCTTTTTAATGATTAGATACGAAAGAGACAACTAGACCTTTTTAAATGGGTCGAATTTAATTGGGTGCAAAAAAGTGAAATCTTTGGTTTAATGATGGGCAAAACAGGTTATAATACATCAAGAGAAAGAGAGGGGATTCTCTCATCTCTGAAAAGTGTATAAAAACATGAAACTCTGTACATTGTATTCGCGTTTGGGTCCACAGTCTGATGCCCAGGCTGAATGCTCTTTGCCTGTAATAAAAACTGAAGCATTTTTTCTCCAACCAAACCCAGCGTCTGAAGTCTTCTTTGAAAACCTGAGATAGAATACTTGTTAGACGTCAGTGATATGTAAGACTTATAGATAAAGTACTTTGTTAAACAAATAGTCTGGCGTGAGTGATTGGTGTCACTTTACATAACAACAGTTTGCTTTGTAATTAACCTTGTTTTTTGCCTCTAAAGAGAAAAGCAGAGGCGTCTATACTTCAGGCAAAGCATCTTTCATCCAACAACAGGGGTCCTATAAGTACCCAGTGCATTTACATAAGTTGAGCTTCTAATACTTTATAAGGAATTGTCTGGGGGGATATTAGCAATCTGTTGCCTAGGTGTCACCAGTTTCTAATCATTTTACAATCTCTTGTTGCTACAGATCGCCTTCCGAACATTTATACAGAATTCACATTATCATGGTATAGAGCAGTGTTTCTTAACCCTGGTCCTGGAGGCCGACTGGTCTGCACATTTTAGTGCTTTTCCTGCTTTAACACAACCACTTTAACTCAATAACAGGCTGTTAATGAGCTGATAAGGTGGATCAGGTGTGTTGGGAGCTGGGAAAATGCTAAAACATGCAGGGCAGTGGGCCTCCAGGACCAGAGTTGAGAAACACTGGTATATTGGCTTGGACAGTATCTATTTTTCAATACCTTCACATTTTCCTGACACGCTGCATACCCTGGTGGAACATGATGGTATTTGTGTTAAAAGAAACCTATAAAACTGAGCTGGTGGTGATAGAAGTCACTTATAGTGCTTTTTACTACCTCATCTAGCATTATTTTAAAAAAAAAATTGTTTGCTGTACAGGGTTGCTACATAAGCGAACACCCGATGTGCACAATTTTTAAGCCATCCTTTAATAAATGTCAAACTATATCAAACAACTGATAAATGTTACCGTGCTGTTAGCTATTTAGGAGAGAGGAGCTGGTTAGCGTTAGCTTCTCTAACAAGCTGACAGCTTAGCTTACCAAAGAACATGTTGGATTCTGGATAACTAAAAACACTGACACAGGTTTAGATGATTAAAAATAAATCTGAAAGAGTGGATTCGAGCAACTATTGAAGGGACAGAAAGGTGAAATGAAACCTGTGGTGTTTGGATCTGTAGCTTGACAGGCTACCTTAACTTTAGCTTAGCGAGCAGGCTACAGACCCAAACAGTGCCACCCACCACAGTACAGGTCTGATAGGGAAAATTGGTGCTCGCTGACACAAATTTAGATGCTAAAAATGTTTGAGAGAGCAGAAGTAGAGTGACAGTAAGCTGAAATTGAACCTGTTCTGTGGTGTTTGGGAGGAAGCTTAGTTAGCAGGCCAAACGTGTCACACCGCAGCATGGTTGTAGCTAACTGATGCTAAAATAGCACCAGTTTAGAGGACAGAGCAAAAGTGAAGTGACTGGTGTTGGAGCGCTCTGTGGTGTATGCAGAGAATAATGATGATAATGATTAGGGTTTTCCTGGCTCTTATTCACCTGTCCCCTTATTACTGTTAGTACCACCTATCAGTCAGCTCCCACATCACTCAGTGAGCCCTCTAAAATATAAATGGGTGAAATAGACCACTGTAGTCGTGTCGTCATTTTGTAGTGGGCTCCATGCTCTTATGACCATATTAGGAACTCCGGACATAAACTGGCAGTCTTCTTAAGCAGGTTTTGGCAGTAAATATTTCCATGTACAGACTGAGGACAGATGAAAAGGAGTCAGAACAAAATCAGCAGGTTTCCCTGCAGTTCTCTGTTCTTCATCTGATGCTCACTGAAACAGGATAGATCTTTCCTTTTAGTTTGATTTGAAAAGATCTACAAACGTAGCTGCACTCAGGCTGATCCAGTACAGACTCAGCTTAATATCACTGCTCACCCCTGATAAACTGATTTTGGCTCTCAGAATATCCTAATTAATTATTCTAATGCTGGTAACATTTTACTGAGGACATTTTCTCAGGACATTCGCCAGCTTTTTGTTCAACTTTTCCCGTTCCACCTTAAATGGTGCAGCAGTCACATTCTGAACTGCTGTGCCATTTAAGGTGGAATAGGAAAATACGAACAAGCAGCCAGCAAAAACGAAGCTGACTTCAGCTTCATGGAGGGTTGAAAGGCCTGATATGAGGAGGTTTCTCTATTTCCGCTTAACAGCCAAGTAACAGAATTGTTCTGTTTCACAGAACCGACAGGTCAGTATTTTGTCCCGTTTGCTAATGTTTGTGACAGCTAGTCACAGCCTCTGCACCATTTAAGGTGGAACGGGAACATTTAAACAAGAAGCTGGCAAAAAAGAAGCTAAATTCAGCCTCGTGGTTTTAACATGGATAGTATTTTTGATTAGGAGTTTTAGTCTATCAAAATATTCCACCCAGAGGTTTTATTTACGGGTATACCTGTAATTATGCGCCGCGGCAGAACACTTTGATAAGGTAGCACAGCTCGTCAGAGCACCGCCACAGCCCGGCTTAGTTTTGTGTGGTTTAGTGACATCAGATTGATGCGCAGTAGCTTTAGCTCGTATGTAGCAATATTAGTATTAAGGCTCTTTAACGACCTCATAATTCAGAGGATCCAGTGGTGTTCGGGAGAAAAATGTACACAGAACAAAACATATCAGGTTCTGAACATTTTTATTTAAGACGGGGCGATTTTTCGAAAACCCTATTCATTCTACCCATAGAGAAATGGAGCTCAGACCCGGAGTTCCTAATATGGGCATAACGAGGACTACAGAATGACGCACGACTGCAGTGGTCTGTGTGTTTATCTGTTCAGATGTGGAATGGAAATTTGATGTCAGAATTTTGAAATACCATCATTTTTTTAATCTTGCACTGTACTGTATTACCGTCATACCAATCAACCCTGCTGGTATAGTGTGTTGTTTGCAACGAAAGCTAATCTTAAAACTGGATCACTCTGCTGCTGTTTTACAGACACACCCAGAGGATCTGAACATGCAAAACAACTTGTGTACTTGTGAAAATCTAAAGCAGTGACAGTTTCAGAACCTAAAAGAGCAGCATGGCCACTGCAGGTAAGTTATTATTAAAATTACTTATGTAGCAACAACAGTAATATAAATGTAAAACTCCATTTTTTTTTCTATAGTGTTATTTGACCAGTTTGCCTTCAGATGTGCTTCAGATTTAGGAACCATGATAAACTCAGTCTGGTTTAGGTTAAACTTTATTCTGATAAATAACCAGAAGGTTTTTAGATTTAAACAAAATTGTGACTTTCAGGACCTTTTAAATGTTATATAATCTAGTAATGAAGGGGAATTTGATCTCAGCTGAACTGTGTAGTGCATCTCTAACCTGCCTAATGTGGAGAGAGTAATTTAATGTGACTTCCATGACCTTTGAGAGAGCCACCTTCATTAGTTCTGTACAGGATCATAATGATCCTGTAAAATGCCGTAACATTTTTTTGGCCAAGCAGGACAGTGGATTATTAGCTGCTCTGTGGGCCTCCAACAACATGCAAAGTAACACGTTATGCAGCCTTTCTTTCATCAGACCAAATACATAAACAGTGTCAAAGTCATAAGCTAGATGCACAAAATGTTGCTAGGTTGCTATCTCCATTTGGTTTAGTTAATAATGTATTTAAACAAATTTAAAAAATGTCCCACTGTCACCTTCCTGCAGCACCACCTCTCCATATAGTGACCAGATTAGATAACCGATTAGCTATCTTTCTTCCAACCTGTCAAAACTGAAACAGCTCAAGCTCAAATAAACAAACATTACTCACTGCTGCCCTCTAAAGGTGTTGTTGCACCAGTCTGAAGCTGGAACCTTTGTTGATTTCATGAGGCGACCATGTACTTTCTGCTTTTTTATTTACATTTATTTACCTCAACCCAACTGATGAAAATACATGAAATTCACATTGTTTGTTGTGATAAACATATGTAAAGCTAATAAATGTAGAAAATAATTATGATCAATTTAAATAACTGCAATCAGCTCAATCCAATTTTGTATTAATTGTGACAAGCCCATGCAGAACATGCGCTGTGTCTAGGGTACCACATTTCTTTTGGTGTGCCATTTTAAAGCATAATTTACCATATACATAAATGCTTTGAAAAGATACTGATAAGGGTTTGTTTAAAATAAATATATTTTTAATAATCATCTGTCTGTCTATTTTTTTGTATTTTTTTTATTAATTACAGGAGCAGGATCAACATGTTTGGTGATAGTTGTTGCTGTCTTGCTTATTTACATACCTCTGGGGAACACATATGAAGTCTATGATTATTCAGACTTCATTGAAGAGGTAAAAGAAAAGTTTAAAAGAATTCTTTCATACCGAATTTCAGCACACACAGCTGAATATACGTCTTCTACAAAATTAAGCTTGTAGGAAGCTGTAACAAGTTTCATATTGTATTAGAAAAGTGTTAGTGTTGATGTCGAACTGTAAAGCCTAGGTTAAGAGATGCTGGTTTGTTTTGTTGATGTAGCCAGGATGCATGTCACCTTCCCTAAACCTGTTAGATTCTGTTTAATTCTCAGACTTACTCATGATTATACTTGGGTTCTGAAACGTTGGGTATGAGTGGGTTGCATGTGTGCTATGGCTTTATTAGGGGCAGCTCAACGTTCATAGACATAAGAGGCAGGGGTCAAAACACAGGCAGACAGGTACATATGAGGCAGATCCTTATTCAAAACCCCAGAAGGAAAGGCAGGAGTCAAAACCCAAAAACAACCAACCAAAACAAAGGACCCACAGCTTAGTACAAAGTAAGGAACAACCCAGTGGCATATAACAGGTTAAAAAAAAAAATAAATAAAAAAATTCCACAAAACTTGCAGTAACTTCTGTAAATGTTTGTACAGGAACCTTGTTTTATACAGTGAGAAACATTGGTAACAAAGCAAACTAGTAAATATTTCAGTTTTTAGTATAGATAAATGCAAATGTTTGAACCCCACTGGTCAAATTACATGTTTTGTTGATTTTCCACATGAACATAACACATTAATACATCCTCTACAGCTGGGCCGGAAAGGGACAGTTGTTCAGGCCTGGAATAATATCAGGACTCAGACCACACAGATACTCACAGCTGCTGTATTCATGCAGATACATGTTTAGTATAGGTTTTTATATGCATGTTTAAGGTAATACAAAGGACCCTCCATAACTGCCCACTCCTTAATTACCAGCTCAGTCAGCCACACACACACACACACACACACACACGGTTTTCTTCTGAGTATCTCCAAAATGGTAACTTTACAGGAGAAGGAAAAAACATACTTTACTTTTAATTCAAATCAATGGAACCAGACTTTTTTCCAAGTAATTTCAGGTCATTTCTGTTCATCATCAAATTTACACACAATATATAGGACCACAGGTATTTTCAAATGATGTCACAAACTGAAAGATGTCAAAAATGGAGATAGGAGCTTTTCTTCAACAACCACGATTATCTGTTAATTAATAAGTAGTACAGGCATCGAACCCAGGCCCAATTGTTGCTGCACAACCGCTCTACTGCCACACCACCCGTTTTTGTCAGGCAGAAAAAAGAACAAAAGGACGCCAGGGGAAAACTGGCTTTCTCAGAAGCAAATGACTTTCCCAACAGAAACAGAACAGAAAGAAGTTTTTTTTTTTCCAGAGAGCAGAGAAAGAAACCTTGAGAGGAGGCTGGAGAAACTCTAAAAGTGAGGGGGAGTGCAAAACTCTCAGCCCTCTTACCAAAATTACCAGCTGTTTCTGTTGGCTCATGATGAGACAAAGACACAGCAAGGTGTGCCTCCTTCTCTGCACTTATAAAGCTCTCTGCCCAGGTGTAGTACGTTGGGCTTGATTAGACTTGGGATGTGTGCATCGTCTCCCTCTGGTGGCCTGGAGCGCCGCAGCCCTGGAGCCAGCCCTTACAGTAACATCCTCTAGCTGACAGGCTAGGCCACCGGGAAATCTCCCGTTTCTCCCGACTGTGAGTCCGGGCCTGCTCTACAGAATGCACTCCTAAATGTGGCATTTCTGCAAATTTTCAGCAATTTCTATTTTTATTTGCTGAGTTTGCATAAAACAACTTAACATATTTTAATGTGGCACAGGCCACATTAAAATATGTTAAATATAGAAAATAAACAAACTGGGCAGAAGTGTGTTCTCTGTAGACAATGTGCTCTTAGTGTCACCTCACAAAATCAACAAAACATGTCGTTTCATAGGGGGCACTAAAACTTTTGCTTACGACTATAGATCTGATGGATAGAGATAGGCTAACTATGCACATACAAGAGATTTCATGGAAGAGCTACAAACATGCCCAAATACTATACCAGGAAACCAATAAGCTGCTCTTACAGTAAGTAGCCAGTGTTCACACTGAAATTGATAAGAACCTCCTTCTCATTAACTCTGTGTTGATCAAGGTGAAAAGGAATCCTGTATGTTGGGTTTTCTGCTCTGAGAGAGCTCCTTGTCTTACAGAGTGCTCTGACCATGACAACTATTTCTTAAGCCTATAAAAAATGCCAAGCATGCATTCCATTAGAATTCATTCTCACTGAATGAGTAGCGTGTGCCATGTTATCTTTTCTGCAGATGGTCTTTTGAGGTCAGACGTTATCTTGTAACTAGAAAACACGCCTAGGGACAACTCGTTAACCTTTTGGTGCTGGACTTCACCAAAATCCACTGCAGGCTAAAACAGCCCTAAATTACCATAAATTTAAATTAGTTAGACTTTACTTAACCCTTGTGTGGTGTTGATGTGTTTGTTACTCAGCGGTCTGGTGGACCCACTGCATTTTTTCCTTTTTAAATCAATACAGCCATAACTATTTATGTAAAAATACCAGATGTTTAAAATATCACAGGTGTCCAGTGTAGGGTTCTCCTTTAGCAGCTGTAGCCAGTCAGCAGCCTGTCCATGTTGTCCACCCTCACACACACACACAAACACATACACACACAGACACACACACACAAACACACACTAACAGCAGGCCATGTAGGAGGAGAACAGAATGAAGGACACAGCACCTCCACACTTTTATTCCCCGCAGGTTCACCCAACACCACATGTGTAATATAAATGTGTGGGGGGTGAACAGATTGAAGACACTGAAAATGGGTTATTTTATGTTTTTCACAGAAAATGAGCAAAGGCCAAGAACTCTGAGGTTGAAATAATAATAAATCGCATAATTCTTTCATTTGGAAATCTGATTTTTTATTGAAATTGGGACAGACCGAACAGCACACAAGGGTTAAAAAAATCATGCAAACACATTGCCTTGAAAAAATGAAAAGCTAATCAACAGGTTCAAGCTTAAATAACTTTGTATATGAGTTATAGTTACTTGCTAATCTTCGATCCACACTTCTGCAGCAAGTAAGGTTAACTCAAACAGCCCAATCATTTCAAATGGTTTCCACTGAGCTGGCAGTGCTCTGGAATTAGTTAGGTTAACTTGAGTCAAATAATGAAATTAGAGAAAAAAGTCGGAATATTTCGAGAAAAAAAGTCATAATGTTTGGAGGATAAAGTGGGCCAACTGTACTGTGGGGGGGCTGCGATAACGCGTTGGGGTCTCGGTTGCTGTACTGGTGCCAGAGCTCCACTCACTCCTGTCTCTCTGTGGATCATTTTGATCATCATTCTCACTGTCTGTGAAACTTCATGCCTTCTTTGAATGGGGGGAGTTGTAGCCCCCGATAGCCGTGTAGACGACCCTGCCTGCGATTCTCCTTCAACAACACAGACAGACAGTTTCCTCCGAGTCCGTCTGGCTCTTCACTCTAAATAAACAGTTTCCTGCTCAGCCGTTTCAGCTGGTTCTTATCCTAATAACAGGCTGGTGCTGATGAGCAGGAGAGACAGGGAGACTGAGTGTTTCTTTATGGGTGAATCGATATGAAAGTAAAACTCCACCAACTCACCGCCCCTCATTTAACACGAGGAGGTGCTGCCTTCCCTTCACAAAGACTTTGGCCACAATATTGTAACCTTTCCTGGTATTAATGCCACTTTAATGTCGTAATTCTACAACGTTTTTTTCTTGAAATATCATACCTTACGACATTTTTCTCGAAATATTACTTCTTTTTTTTTTTTTAATATTATGACTTTATTCTCGAAATCTACTATTTTTATTAACAGTGGCCCTAAAATGGTGTTGTAAAAAAATAGTATGTGATACTAAATTTGTATTAGTTTGTATTAGTGTAATTTTAACAAATAACTAAAAACTAAGTGCAATTCTAATGTATCTAATCTGTACTCTGAAGTGTCTGGAGTACAATCAATAACACCAGCAATGTAATGTGTTCTTGGCTCACACCACACTTTTATTTGGAGTTTTTTTTCACTGGCTTTTCAGTCATGCTAACTTACATTACATCCATGTACTAACGGCCTACTTTAAGCTTTGCATTCTCAAAGCGTGGATTGGTTCACACTGACATTCATTCTAACACTAATAAGTCTATGTTCCCATCGACATTTAGCTTAAATTTCTCATGGCTGTTCCAGGACATTCTCATTACAAGACCACGCCTCTCCTTGCAAGATTACTTTACAAATAGACAATGTTGTTTTGTGTTTGTTTATTTTAATTTAGACACCCCTCCTCTAAGGTAGCCAATCCAACAGCGAGTGTGTTTTGAATAATACAGACTTCACATGATGCAAATGCTCTCTGTGCATAAAAGCAACCAGAGCCGACCCATCGACCTGTGTAGGCTGAGCTGCAGGTTTCAGCCTCCCTGACGTCACTCATATTTATTTTAAGTGCCACTGTGATGTGCAGGGATAGATGTTAACCACACATTTGTTAAGATGATAACCCAACATTCTCTAATCTGATTTCCTGAACCCACACAAAACATGTTATTTTAATACCAAGGGGACAAAATTGTTTTGAAAATGGCCACAGCTCTGTTTGGGAAGAACGAAGTGTGATAAAGAAAAAAAGATCCCATCAGACAATCACTCACTTTCAGACGTGTTGTTATATTTATATTGGCCCTTATTCGTCATCAAAGTTGCATACAGTCAAACCTGATTGTAAAACGAGCGCACGCAGATTTTACCAACAGTTCTGAATGATCAAACTCATGTCTGGTAATAGTGCCTGATTTGCAGATAAATAATAAAAAAATAGTCAATCACATAAATGACTTCAGTAATATCAGTAAAAATAACACTAACAATAGTAATACTAACTGTGAACCCAGCAGCCCTTGTACTAAAGTGGATGTACTTATTTTTACATGCACACTGATATAAACAAATGCTCCTACTATACATTTCATTTAAAAACTTTTGCTTTATGCTACTGATACAGTAAATAACTAAAGCCACTCACTGCCCACTCTATTAGACGCTCCTACCTTGTCAGTCCACCTTGTAGCTGTAAAGTCAGTGACGATAGCTCATCTGCTGCTGCACAGTTTGTGTTGGTCATCCTCTAGTCCTTCATCAGTGGTCATAGGACGCTGCCCACAGGACGCTGCCCACAGGATGCTGTTGGCTGGATATTTTTGGTTGGTGGACTATTCTCAGTCCAGCAGTGACACTGAGGTGTTTAAAAACTCCAGCAGCACTGCTGTGTCTGATCCACTCAGACAAGACCAAATAGTACCTGCTCTGTGAGGGTCCATGGGGGTCCTGACCACTGAAGAACAGGGTAAAAGGAGGCTAACAAAGTATGCAGAGAAACAGATGGACTACAGTCTGTAACTGTAGAACTACAAAGTGCACCTATATAGTAAGTGGAGCTGATAAAATGGACAATGAGTCTAGAAACAAGGAGGTGGTCAGAATGTTATGCCTGAAGCTCATGTACTGCAATATTATCGCTAAAGCAATGTTTTTATGCAAATATTCATGCTACCGCAATCACATCACTCTACCATCAGAAAATAAGGCAACATTTTATTAAAATCTCAACAACTGAATAAATGCTACCCGCTTAAGCCAGTGGGGGGTGCAGCGCACCTCCTGCTCGACCCCAAATCTCCTATGAGAACAATGTTCATGAGTCTACTGCACATGTCAGGCTCCAGTCCTTGCGGGCCAAAACACTGCAGACTTCAGCAAACTGCCTCATTAAACACACCTGATTCAGCTCATCAGCTAATTATCAAGGCCTTCATGAACTGAATTCAGGGCGTTAAATGAGGGTAAATCTCTGCAGAACTTTGGCCCAGTAGGTCCCCAGTTTGACACGCCTGGTCTACTGAATACATTTGTTTTATTGGCTCACTATCTAAATATGTGCCTTATGTAGTGTGTGATTTGTGTAAATGATATGTATATGAAGGCAAACTGGGGCATGCCCATTGGAAATGAATTAGAAGAAGTTACTAGTGCACAAGGCTTGTTTCCATGCACTGAAGCTGATTCATAGATCCCAAATCAATGCATGCTTTGTCGTCATACACCATTTTCCTGAATCATACGCAGAGCAATTTGCACATTATTCAGGGCGGTCAAATCTGCTCTCGTTTCTACACCACATTAATGAAAAATGGCCATTGTCTTTCATATGAGGTGAGCCTTTACAGAAACCACCAACACTTGACATTCATTTCATGCAGTTACTAAATAATTTAAAGAAGATTTGGACGCATAAATTCAGACGAAAAATCCAAAATATACCTGGGAATAAAAAGGTTAAAATGTACATGCTGCACTAATTGTTTAAATCAAACTAATTTGTTGTGTAATTATCACTTATAAATGAGGCTCACCGAGCAAAAAATTTGCAGTTATTTGTGGGCTCTCTGTACAGCCAAATCAAAGACTGTTGATTGCATTGATAAAAATGTATGTTGGAAACAGAATATAGAAATTTTAAAGCGGTATCACTGATATGTATCTCGGTCTCTTCTGAGGGTCTCTCTTTGTATTTTGTGGAAACCACCGTCAGTGCTTAAAACCAGGCATCTTATCCATTTCTTTTTTCTTTATAGTTCAGCTTACTGCAACTTATGATGACAAATTGCACACATAGATAGATTGCTATTGCGGTGGTGCTTTATTATAATACAATACATTTTCATTGTTCATTTACAGTATAGTTACACAGATGAACATCTATATGAGTTCCGACAAAAACGAGATGGTGAGTAAGCATGATTTACTATAGTAAAAAAATTCTATATTTTATATATAGTGCACATTATATATATGCGTGTGTGTGTGTGTGTTGTGTGTTAAGGTATACATGTGGACAGTACTATATATATATATATATATATATATATATATATATATATATATATATATATATATATTTATGTATCGCTGCTGTTAGACAAAAAAATTGTAACTCCATTTTTGTCATTTTTCAGTTTGACATAATGTGAAAATACCTACTGTCCTTTATATTGTGTGTAAATTTGAACATGAATGGACTGAAACAAATGACCCAGAATTGCTTTGAAAAATCTCTGGTTCCATTGACTTACATTAAAAGTAAAGTGTGTTTTTTCCTTCTCCTGTAAAGTTACCATTTTGGAGATACGAGGTTTTGGACCGACAGTAGCGATATATAATGTGTGTGTGTGTGTGTGTGTGTGTGTGTGTGTGTGTGTGTGTATGTATGTATGTATGTATGTATGTATGTATGTGTGTGTGTGTGTGTGTGTATATGTGTATATATATACACCATCTACCACACTGGAGAGTTCAGGTCCATCACACCTGGCTCTAATATTCAGGTCCCCCTGAAGGCCTTCATTATCTGGATATGGTGGGTTAGAACTAAACTCTGCAGGGTGGCAGATCTCCAGGACCAGCATTGAGCACCCCTGTAGTAAAGTGTCCCATTATTGTTCCCAGTCAAGACAGATCCAGTAGAGTATGTTGTAGTGGCACAGTTGACAACACAAAAGCTGATTTCAGTGGATACGATCCAGTCTTTCATGAATTTATGGGGTCTTCCAATACCACTAGGAAACTCTACACAAATTGTTGGTATGGATGTTACAACAGGTGAGCTTCACTATACCTATATTTAAGCTATAATTTGATATTGGTTCTAGAATGTTTGACCTTTAGAACTTTAGACTTTTTGTACATGGTGAAGGTTATTATGCTTAATAATAAATCACAGTGTAATATTTAATCTTGTTCGGTTCTGTAAAGATATGCCTCTCTCTATTAGTGTGCC
Source organism: Colossoma macropomum (assembly GCF_904425465.1). NCBI lineage: Eukaryota > Metazoa > Chordata > Actinopteri > Characiformes > Serrasalmidae > Colossoma > Colossoma macropomum. The sequence goes on from NW_023494795.1 coordinate 7,208,714, forward strand.
AGCAGTCTGGAACTGGAACACAGTGCAAATGTGAGAATTCGTATGTTTGGGCATATAGCAACTGTTTGATATATCGCCCATGTTATAACATGTCTAGTGGATCGTGTAATTGTATCCTTGACACTCCAAGTAGTGGGCAGATGTGCATTCCAAAGAGTGGTAAGTGAAATTACAGCTTTATAGAATTAGTTACAAGTACCTAAATTGCCATTTCTTATATTTACATGGCCTTTTACAGAATTGCCAGTCTTTGACTTTACAGTTCAGGTTAACACAAATGCAAATTCTGAACTGGCAAATATTGTGAAAAACTATGTACAGTCCGCCTATTACCCACTTATTGGTTCTGTACTGGAAATCACAAAGATGGACTTAACTACAGGTAAGATGTCAGTGTTGGGGCCCCATTCCTCATATCTGGTGTTGTTTAAAAGGACGTTTACTTGTCTTCTTTGGCATCTTTCACAGTTAACCCCAGCAGAGTGTTTCCAGTCGAATGGTTTTTAAGAATAGAAGTAATGGAGTATTACAGGTTCAGAGAAATAGAATTTACATTTTGATTATATGTGGAACATTTTGACAACAGTGTTGTTGATAATAATTTCCCCTGTCATGGTTAACGAAATAAATTGCCCTAAAAAACACCCTTTCAAAACTGGATTAATTGGTGTCTTCAGTCATCAAATGAGTATTAAGTGTAGTTAAAAGGAAAGGTGATGAAACACAGGGGTAAACATGCCCCTGTCCAACTTTTTTGGAATTTGTTGTAGGTATCAAATTTGGTTGTTCATCCTCTTATAGTAGAACCTCTCATAGTATACAGTCACATTTAAGCCAGTAGTCCCTAAACTCTTCAAGCCCTACTGGCTGCAGCTGTTGCTCTCTTAAGACAGGTGTACACTGTATGATTGTTGCCACGATAATGCTTTAATGACAACATGCATTCCAGCTGGCGTGGAATCTACAAGTTTGTGCAAAAACCTATTTGTACAAAGGCCTTGACATGGTCAACATCGCAAATTTGCTTAAATTTGAGTCGTGGCCTAGGAACAGTGCAAGATCTTGAATATTTCTTAATCATTTTACTTGCCATAACTTTTCTTTCTTTTACGTTTTTCAAACTGTTACTGTATTAAACTTTTCTGCTGGTTCTCTAAATATCAATACGTGGTCTGTGCTCTAATTCAGCTACTCAGCTGTTATTGAACACAAATATTCAATAGAAAATATAAAAATATATAAAATACATACATAAAAAATAAAACAAAAACAACAGAAAAACCAAAATGAAATTTTCCACATTTAACAACAAAAAAAAAGACTATGTAGAAAAATTGCTGCTACTTTAATGTAAAGTGTGTTGACATATTCTTAAACAGTTATAAAGGGTCACATGTTAAACAGCCAGCATCAGTCAGGCTTCATTACTATTGTTAATCAACTCAATTCCAAACTAACTTAGTTACTGGCGTTCTGTTCTTTCACAGTGTGCAGTGTGATTAATACTGGATACCAGTGCCAGTGTGCAAATCAGTATTTCTGGCCGTGTAGCAAGTGTGTGAGCTACGGGTCCTGTGATACCATCACCAATAACGTGTGTGGATGCATCAGTGGTTTTCCATCGACTGGACCTTACTGCCTACCAATCACAGAAATAACAGGTATGTAAACACTGACATTGATGTTCATTAGGGTCATTTAAGGTCAGTTTTTCATCATTTTTAGCTTACATTGGCTATAAATGGGACAGTTGGGTGAAGCAGGAAACCAGCTTTCTTTCTGGCAGCAGTCAGATCCCCCTAACATACTGTGTTTTTACATTGGTAAGTAGCCATGTTTGTTCCACTGACCATAGCGGATCATTTATGTTAATGTGAAATATTTAGGCAAAGAGTCTGTCTTAAAAAGCATAGCAGTGATTAAAACATGGAAAATGGAAAATGAGATATGCCATCTAACTTTGTATTGTATTAAAAAAAAATTGTATTATAAACTAACTGAACTTTCTGCCAGAGCGGTTTGAGTGCAAACCATTTTTAATTCTGCTCTTTTTGCTTTGCAGATTCTACTCAATGTCCAGGTAATTGAAAATGTGAAAATATTGTTTTTCAAATATAATTAAATACTTGAGTTGTATTCAAACTTCAAAGTTGCATTCGGCCACATTCATGAAGACAATCTGGTATCCAGATGCGTCACTACACCCTGTAGAATGTAGTTGTGCTTCATTATAATGAAAATCTATATGTAAGCCAAACAGTTCTCTGTTTATCCTGTCTATTTGCAACTACACAACACAGGCGCTATGATCGAGCACATTCACCTCAAACACTACATTTCCCATAGTGCCCCAATGTCTTTCCAGTGAATAAAGGCTGGAGTCAGGCTGTTGTTGTGGGCTAGCAGTAGGTGGACATGGACATATGCAAGTATATAACAGCATAAGTTTAAGACCAAGTCATCCACAGACCAGCCAGAATAATGCTAACAAGACTAACCTGTAGTCTAACTTTTAAACTTAGATGTGCTAAAAATGCATATTCAGTTAAAGACAGTAGTTAATGACTGTTATCATATAGTGTAACTGGGTCATGCTACAGAAATGTCCACATTTTTAACTATCCATAGGAGTCACTGGTGTTACTGATCCTCATTGGTGTTCCACATAAGAAAGGAAACACCAGAGACATTTTTAATGAAAAATGCATTTTACCAAATGGCTGCTACTGAGCATCAAACCACATGTTGTCAATCATGGAAAATCCACTAAAATGTGTAATTTAATCCATTTGTATTCTATTTTTTCACAATTACCTAAGAATAAAGTCGGTCACACCAGTGACTTCAGCTAAAAGCTTCATATGAAATCATGAGCTAAATGAGAAAATCTCTGATAACTGAAAGACTCAGTGGACTCACCATGGGCTTTTCTTCATAGATCCTCAGAAAACAGGTAAAAGAAAGTCAAGTGATGTCATCAGTGTGACTTTTATTTCAAAATAAGAGACTATTTGTCATGCAGTAACACCAGTGACACGACTCCTGGGGACAACAACTTTCGTTATATATTTTATAATATTTATTTCGCATGTTTCCTTTATGTCATGTAATCTATATATTCCATAGTCATGTATAGATTATTGCAGTTAAAATGGCCAAAAAACATATTTTTTAACTCAAAATATGGCCTCACCTTTTACACATGACTGTGAGGACGAGCTCTTCTGTAGTGCTTGGAATTCTATATGATTGATTTAAAAAACAATATTGCTAAATTGAGGCTTAGGAAGGTGTATTTGTTAAAATAACATTGTTTTATTTTAAAACATAAATAAATTTGAACCCTGACATGTTTTTCAAGTGTAATATATCTGTAAATGCTAGGGACCCAAAAACGGACATTTCCATAGAATCACTCAACTACATTTAATACATATGAAATCATTTGAAACAAAAACAAAAACGTGTCATGCCAGCTGTATGATTCAGCAGTGCATGCTGGCTAGATAATTCACAGGAAAATATATTTCTCAGATGTTGCTCTTTGATGACTCAGGAGACTTAGGCCCAATCCCATTTCTTCTTTTTACCCCTACCCCTTGTTTTTGAGTCTCACCTTGCCCCTCTGAGTCACAACGGGTAGTTGTTGAATCTTCCCCTATGAAATGGGACCCTCAAATAAAAAAAACACTGCTTCATTAACAGCTACTAGCGCTGCTCTGTAGGTGACCCTGCCACTCTGCAGTGACAGCAGAGGAGGGTAAAGTTTAGCTCCTCACTGCTGGGCTTTAGTTACATTTAGGGCATCACATGGCTTCAAAGAGGGGAGGTGTGTGTGAAAATGATTTGTTATCACCCACCCCTTATTCTTCAGTGATATGAAGCTGAAGTCAGTTTTTTTTCACCAGCTTCTCTTTTGAATTTTTCCTTTTCACTAAAAATTGGAGCAGCAGTTACATTCTGGCGCTTCAGACGTCAGAACTGCTGGACTATTTAAGGTGGAATGAGAAATTTAGCTAGCTACCGAGATGTTAGTATAGTACTAGTGATTTTTTAAGCTTGTTATGAAGAAAAGGACCACAATACACTGAAACTACATTAAACTAAGATAAAACAATGGTTATCGTAATTTGTTAATGGAGAAAATACTTACATTTGTGGGTTTCTTTGGTCGCTCACAATCAGAGTTAATTATCTTCTCAGCGAAGCTCGTTCTGCTCGTTGTGCTGATGATGCACGTGATTCATTCACGTGACGTTACTGAGTAGGATGTGCTCATGCGGGTAATTTCAGGAAGCCGGTTCGTCACATTAATGACAGATTTAAATCACTTACCTAAACGAGTGAACCATCATGTCAGAGAGATCATATTTGAGCAAAAAAATCATATTTGAGCAATGAGGCTTGTAATGTGAACGTAGCCTGAGTCTTGGAGAGACGGATGTGTTTACACTGCTATAACATGAAACTTAGAGTAAAGGCCAGAGTTCTTTAAACATCAGCTATACGATAAATTTTAACCTCTTATTCTAAAGGGTATATTTTGGTTTGTCCATCTGAATTTACATGACCAAACTGTAAGGCAAATTATTGAGTAACTGTATGAAATAAATGTAAATTTTTATTTATTTATTTTTTTTAGTAAAAGTTCCCCTCAAATTAACAGAACATGTGTTTTATGATCACACATATTGCTATATGCTTACAATTTACTGCTGAAAGCCAAAAATCTTAGACGCTCTTTGTATTTATTTATAAAAATCATTTTTACAGAGCTGATCACTGAAGAGACGCCATCTGTTTATAGTTTATAGCCCAGATTTGTGGAAAAATGGGTCGACTTTCAGTAGAAAAAAAAATTGTGAGTTCAGCTTCTTTTATTATAAGGGCTTAAAATTACATCACCCATCTATTTGACTGGAAAGAAGACAGTTACAGCTCTCATACGACCCCCACCTTCTGAATGTAGCTTATGAAATATGAAAGTTATGAGGAATATGATAAAGTGCGTTTTGGCACCACCAGTGGTTCCAAGGAGTTTAAGAGGCTACGACTGAGCCCAACGACAGAAAGTATTCTGTCTATGTAATGATTTATTAACTGGTTTAGGAGATCATCTGTAAAGCAGATTGATGGTTTACCAAACAAATAAGTAAATACTGTGTATTAAATAAATATCTCCAATAACTAATGAAACATGAGTGAAATCAGGTTGGTCCCATGATTAACTCACCCTTAGATTGACAGATACTTTCTTATCTTTGTGTTTTTATGTGCTTCATTTTCCACTTTGCATTAGGACTTGAAATTTGTTGCATAAAACCTATGAAATGTGCTCTTACCGTTACAACATCTTGAAGTAATCTTGTTTCTTTCTCAGCAACCGCTGCTCCAGTAACTACAGGTATGGTTTACAAATGTGATTCTACCTTTTTTAATTCCTTGTTTGAAAATGGTGATTGTGTGAAACTGAGTAGACAAGCATTAGACACAAGTAAGGATGAGGTTGTGTTCAAACACAGTTCAGTTAATGTGAAGTCATGAATAATAGACAGGTACTAACTGTTAAGGTCATTAGGGACACTTTGTTTTTGGGCTTCTGCTTCTCTCACTTTAACTCTTACGTTGAAAGATGATCTGGTTTCCAGTGTTGCTTTCAGGGCAGTTTAAATGCTTCTGCTTGTTCCCAGGTGTTGAGATATGTGAGATGTATTTTCTAAAATCTATGATTAATCTTGACGTGCTTTTGTTTCCATCACATGATCTACAACAACAGCGAAGACAATTACAGGTATGATTCCAAATTTCTTTATCCTCTTTAAAAATGAATTTAATCACTGTCACTTTTGCTGTAGATGACATAGACAAGCACAGGAACACATAAGGATGGGTTTGTATTCAAACTCATTCGGTCTCCTAGAAGATATTAATAACAGACCCAAATATGGTGCCTGGCAAAAGTTTTCAACCCCATTAAAAGAGGTTAGATTTTTCTAGATTACAGATTGTTCCAGATAGTAATTTTGCTGTTAGCATATGTATTCAAACCCTTCAAACTAGTACTTGCTAGAACCAACTTTTACTACAAAAACAGCTTTAAGTCTGTTTAGTTTCTACCAGCTTTGCACACTGTTGGAAGTGATTTTTTCATGCCAAACTCAAGCAGCACTGCTGTGTCTGATCCACTCGTACATGCACAACACACACTAACACACCACCACCACGTCAGTGTTAATGCAGTGCTGAGAATGATCCACCACCCAAATAGTACTTGCTCTGTGAGGGTCCATGGGGGTCCTGACCACTGAAGAACAGGGTAAAAGGAGGCTAACAAAGTATACAGAGAAACAGATGGACTACAGTCTGTAACTGTAGAACTACAAAGTGCACCTATATAGTAAGTGGAGCTGATAAAATGGACAATGAGCGTAGTAACAAGGAGGTGGTCATAATGTCATGTCTGATTGGTGTATATATTTAGCTTATTACTATTTTAATGAATGCATTATATTTTAATAGATTGTGACATCATCTTTGTAAAAATTCTTCATTGTTTTTTAATATAGTATTTTACTGAGGGACCGCAGTTTGGCATAATTTGGTAGAATGGTCCATTCATAACTGTTCTTTTTCATTTGTTTTCATAACTGCTGTTCTTTTTCATGTGTTTTCTTTTCCAGAAAATACTAGAACTATATCAATGAAAATAAATCAAGTGTTTGACAGCACACTCACAGACACAAGCAGTTCAACGTACGCAAAGTACAGCACTGACATCACAAGTTCAGTGAGTATGGCATATATTTATATGCTTTCCATATCCATCAAATACAAACTGTCAATAAAAATAAAATCTTTTTCAGGTTAACAGTGTTTACGGAAGCGCACTTTCCTCTTCATACAAAGCTGGTTCCGCGAAAGTCATTCAGTTCAGGTAAGGCTGTTTTTCTTCTTTTATATTTTATATTTATATATGTCGCCTCACAGCAAGAATGGCCTGGGTTCAATTCCCGGCCAGGTGACCAGGGTCATTTATGTGTGGAGTTTGCCTGTTCTCCCCGTGTCTGCGTGGGTTTCCTCCGGGTACTCCGGTTTCCTCCCACAGTCCAAAGACATGCAGTCAGGTCAATCGGACGTGCTGAATGGCCCCTAGGTGTGAGTGTGTGTGTGTGAATGTGTATGTCTGTCTGTCTGCCCTGCGATGGACTGGCGACCTGTCCAGGGTGTATCCTGCCTTCCGCCCAATGACAGCTGGGATAGGCTCCAGCACCCCACCGCGACCCAGAAGGATAAGCGGTTTAGATGATGTATGTGTATATATATATGACTAATATATATATATATATATATATATATATATTAGTCTAACCATTAAGGTTTTTACAAGAATAGTCTGACTAGAGGCAACCTCCTGGTGATATTCAGTTGATTGTCAACAGCAGTATGGTTATGGTTAGGAATAGGTGTAGGTTTTGCCTTTGAGGTTAAGGTTAGGGTGAGGTTTAGGGTTTAGGGTTAGATTTAATAAAATCTTTCATACTGAACTTGAAGTTCTACAGTGGAACATCCAAATAAAGTGTTACCAATTTTTTATTTTCCCAAGTGACCAAGACAGGCTTTCTGCACATGGTTTATTAAATATTACTCAGAAAAAAAGAGACACTAGTTCCAAATTAGTGATGAACACTTTTCATAACAAGCAACAAAAACCACAGATATAACTGAACTGGAAATATCTGCCCTGTGCTTTAATTTGAAATGTGTGGACACTATCGCTCTGTATATTTATGTCCCGAATTATGTTTGGTGTGTTTTTTATTTCAGGGCTGGCAGTGTGATAGCAGACATCAGCATTATAACAACAAGTGATACACTTGATTTTAGTGCAGCAAACATACAGTTGGCTTCTGTTCTCAGTGACAAAGGATATCCAGTGAGTGCAGATTCATTTGCTGAAATTGGTAAGGTCATATTTATGTTTAGCTTTAAACGCTTTTATTATCTTTTACTTTTGTTCTTTTAAAAACATAATAATAAAAATTATAATATCAAAATATAGCAGTAATGTAACTAATGTACAGAGTATAGTCTTTATCATGCTCTGCATTCTGTGTGCTATTTGTCCTACAGCACCCCTCACAGTTATTACTCTTAACTAATTAATATTATAAAAGTTTGCTTTGCCCAACATTATACTTGTACTTAAAGTTTGTTGACATTGATTTTTCACATTTCACTTAATAGCGAATGGAGTCTTTTATTTATTGTTACATAAATGTGTTATACAAAGCTAACTACGTGTCTCTGGCTTTTGTTTTTAGTGGAAAATGGATTATATAATAGCAAAGACTACATTTACCCTGGAAAAGATATGGTTTTGACCTGTAATCCTCCAGCCTCAAGTACTGGAGGAATAAGCTGGAGTTTGAATGATTACAGTCTTGGCCCCAGTACTAAATATCAAATCAGTACTGATAGGAAAACACTCACTGTGACAAGCACCAGTGATCAGGACAGTGGTAGGTCATGATTAATTGATAAGATATGATGATATTTTTATATTTGTTCATGTCAGGTGAGGTATCGAAGATTCTGAGTGCAAAGACTAGTCAACTAGTATACTAATGTTTTTTGGAGGCGCTAATAAACAAATCCAGTCAGATCTGTATTTAAACTGCCAATAAGGAGGAAAACAAAGAGTTAAATTCTGAAATGTGTTGAACAGTTTAAATATCGATTAATCTAAATCGATTAATCTACTTTGCTCAGGGGTGCCTCTTGTGCATGCACAAAAAAGCTTATGTGCACACTCTGGTGTGTTTTTGTGCACACAAATTGCACCAGCACTAGCACAAACATTTAGTGTTCAGGTCTGTGGAACCCGTTTTCAATGTTTACCAAAAGAAAAAAATATGATTTATTATTATTTCAGCCTCAGATTCTTGGTCTTTGCTCATTTTCTGTGAAGAACATATAAAATAACCCATTTTCAGTGTCTCAAGTTATTTCTCAAGTTATTTTTAGTCCTAAAAAAGAGTCACACTCTGAAAAAGTTTACAAACCCTGTGGTAGAATAACAGGATACCAGACTCCTTTTTTATCTACAAGATGGCACTGATGGTGGCCAGAGTCAGAGACCATCCCCTCTGCTCCTGTTCGTGGTGGTCTTGATAGGAGCAGTTGGACAGTGTAGATGTAGTTTTAAAAAGACTACTTGCTCAGTGTGTCTCAACCCTGGTCCTGGAGGCCCACTGCCCTGCACTTTTAAGTGTTTTTTCTTCTCCCAACACACCTGATCCAACTAATCAGCCCATTAACAGACCATAATTGACTGTGTTAAAGCAGGAAAAGCTATAAAATATGCAGGGCAGTGAGCCTCCAGGGTCTGGGCTGAGGAACAGTGTACTAGCTGACTGATAAAAATGAATAGTTGATCGACAAGCTAACTAAAATTAAGTATTATGACAATGTATATATCAATAAGTAATTTCTGTTTGTTCTGTTTGTCTTTTTTTGCTTCTTCTTCTTCTTCTTCTTATTATTATTATTATTACAAAAATTCCATTTAATGTCATTTATCAAAGGACCTAAATACTTTTCCTTTTTTTTTTTAAATAGTTTAAAAAGTAGTTTCAGATGCAGGACTGAAATCATCACTGTAAAAGGTTTTTTTCTGATCTGAATTATTTCTTTTATCAGTTACTTTAATCATAATTTTCTCTTTGCCTTACAGGTAAATATGCATGCAGAACGACTGTAAACTCAATGGCGTACATAATCTTTCAAATAATGACAGTTCAGCCATTTCCCAACGTCAATGTGAATTCCTCAAAAACGTTGAAATGTGGTTCGTCCATCACTCTGCAGTGCTGTGCTGCGAGCGCCTATACAGTTCAGTGGAGCTTGGCTGATCCAGCTGGGCCACTAACAGGTCAAACACACAAACAGCAGACACAATTTCTGTATTTTGTTTGAGCAGATTAACTGTGAACCACTGAAAATATCAACGTGCCTCCTGCACTAGTTTATGCTTTTTCAGCATCCATGCTCACTAACCTCCCCGGAACATATGTGTAGTGGCACAATGCAAAAGTACAAGACGGGCCTATGAATTTGGTTGGAATGTAGCAGCTAAGCCTTCCAAGATGTAGAATACATAAGCAGAGTGATAAACAATTTGTTTCTTACAAGTAAAAACTGAATTTTTACTAGTGAATATTAAATATTTAATTTTCATGTGCAAATCAAATTCTTTTTATCAAAAAATGTAAAATTGTTAATATTTACTAGTTCAAACGTAATGTTTACATGTGTAAGTTGAATTCCTGAGATCAAGAAAAATAAGAAAAAAAAAATCTAGGACAGCTTGCCATAGTTATTAGAATTTCAGCATGTGAATGTAATTTCTAACTTAAAAATTAAACATTTTGGACTTTTTAAATAAATGTAAAATGTGATTTGTATTGTTTCAGTACATGTGGTAAAGAAACACGTTTCCAGAGTAAACAGAGAAACATTTTTCTATGATTGCCTCAATGGTTCTTTTCCTGAAGCCCATTTCTCTTTTTGTGCAGTCCCAACGACAGGTTGCAACACCTATACGTACCCAAGTAGCAGCGTGGGGAACTGTAACACCACGGACAAAATTCTAACGTTCATATGGGAGGTCCGCAAGCTCAATGGAGACCTCTACACTTATGGTTCTGTCAGATTAAATGTGACGTCAAAGAGTGAGTTGTTTATTTATCCTTCTATAGTATCATATAGAACCCTTTTTGCTGAGAATGTACAGTTGTCCAGAAAGTCACAGCATAACATTATTTACAAACAAACACGACCACATTGAAGAGCACAGCTGTTTTATAGGGGCTATAATGTGAAAATCCCTGTGTTTTAGATGTTTTTAGATTGTAAGTAGTTGCGAAATGAAACAGCTAACAGCTCAACACAGGTTTGATTTTGGCTAATTGATGCTGCACAGACACAATTTTAGCAGATAAAGCCTCAGATTTGAGAGACCAAAGCTGAGTCACTGTGGTTGGGGTTGGAGAAATCTCTGCCTAAGACTCTCCATTCACATGTGCACACAGCATCTGGTATCTATAGTAAGCTAAGCTGGCCGCATCTGTCGGGATTTTGCCAGTTCCTGCTTGCCTATCCATATTTCCATCATCATTGGAGGTTAGGGAATCAGCCTTGTGACCGGAAGGTCGCCGGTTCGATCAAGGCACCTAACCCCCAACTGCTACCCGGACGCTGTGGATAGGGCTGCCCACTGCTCCGGACAAGTGTGCTCACTGCCCCTAGTGTGTGTGTTCACTAGTGTGTATGTGGTGTTTCACTGCATGGATGGGTTACATGCGGAGGTGAAATTTCCCCGTTGTGGGACTAATAAGGGTCCAAAAAAAAACAATCACGGTACTTCCTGGCAGCAAAGCTAATTTTAGTTAATGCTCTGCGCTCCCCTACATCAACCCATTTCTTCAAGATTCTCAAAGAACCTTTTTATGGCTGGACAGCTAATATTTCGCACCCCCCCCACCCCCCACCACCACCACAGATACGTTCTGCTACAGTGATCAATTTGGAGGTGGGAATAAAGGTGAAGAAGCGACTAGTGCTTGTGATGCAGACAGCGTTGGCAATGTGACGGCTCGCTGTAAATCCAACCCAACAGACACAACAAAAGGTTACTGGGCCATTGAGGAAACTAACTGTATCTTGCGTGCCCTCCAGAACCTGCTAGAAAGAGCTATGGTAATATAACATTCTTGTTTCTATCAAATGCATTAGCCAATGAGCGGATACAATGTTTTGAATATCCATAGTAAACCATTATGCTTTTTTTGTAGAATTTACAAGCTGCAGATGTTCCACAGTTTATGGCTGACCTCCAAAATGTCACTGAAACGTTTGCTGATAAGATAACAAATTCTACTGTGAATGTCTTAACAACTGTGGACTTACTAAAAATCATTGCCAACGTCTCACAGTCATTTAGGGTCGATAAGCCCATTATGACGGTATGTATGACAGTCTTTGTCTGGTTTTGTGGCAATTTTGAATTTGATATTTGTCGTTTTGTGTGTTTCATTACATGTGATGAATTAAATAACTTGTTGGTGCAATATTTAATGAATTTTTCAGAATTTCCTAAAAACAGTGGACGTTATTGGGTCAAAGCAAGCTCAGATTACATGGCAGATATTGAACGGAGGCAACACAACTGAGAACGCAAGCTCGGCACTTCTGAGGTCTACTGAGGAAATGGGGAGCACACTAACAGACGCAAGCTTCAGCATAACAACAAACAGCACCCAACTGAACAGAACTAAAACGTCTGGTTCGTTTTTTGGAACATTTGGCACAAATTCCACTACAGAGATAGATATCCCACAGTTTAATGGACTGACTTCAATCACCACCATAGTTTTCTCAACTCTTGACAATGTCTTGCCTGTTCGAAATACAACTTACAATGGCAATCAAACCAAAATCAATGGAGACGTGGCTGCAATTATTGTGAACAATACAGTTTACAACCTCTCTCTTACCTTTGATATTACAAATACATCACTGGGAAGCCCTCAGTGTGTCTTTTGGAACTACAGTCTTTTGGACGGGATTGGAGGATGGGACTCAACTGGATGTGAAATAAAGCTTTCGAATCAAACTGAAAAGATTACATGTGTATGCAACCACACAACCTCATTCTCGATCCTGATGTCACCTTTTTTTGTGGACAGTCTTGTTTTAGGTTTTATAACGTTCATCTGTGTCGGCATTTCAATGATCTGCTTAATTTTGGCCATCATTATTGAGATCATCGTATGGAAGCCATTGACCAAGAATGACACAGCCTACATGCGCCACGTCTCCATGGTCAACATCGCTCTGTCCCTCCTGATTGCGGACATATGCTTCATCATTGGAGCAGCTATCGTTAACAAAGGAGAACAGACACCAGTGGGTCCCTGCAGTGCAGCAACGTTCTTCATGCACTTCTTTTACCTTGCTCTCTTCTTCTGGATGTTGTTCTCAGCACTCCTGCTCTTCTACCGCACCGTTTTGGTGTTTTCCAGAACATCCAAACCTGTGATGATGGTCATAGCATTCTTTCTTGGCTATGGGGCCCCGTTATTGATAGCCGTCGTCACTGTGGCGTCAACAGCTGGAGGTGGAGGATACATCCAGGAGGAGAACGCCTGTTGGCTGAACTGGAAAAAAACAATGGCCATGCTGGCATTTGTGATTCCTGCTCTGAGTATCGTAGCTATAAACTTCCTGGTGCTGCTTGTGGTCATTTGTAAGATGTTAAGGAGGGGAGTTGGTGCCACCACTCAGCCAGATGAGAAACATGCCATATTGGTCATTACCAGATGTGTGGCCATTTTAACCCCTCTCTTTGGTCTGACCTGGGCGTTCGGCATCGGGACCATGGTGTCATCTGCTTTAGGGATTCACATTGTGTTTGCCATCCTCAATTCTCTGCAGGTACTAATGTTTTATTCATGTATTTTTGTTGTAACTTAAGTCTTGATTGCCTCTATGGCCTTAAAATATCTGAAATTTAAAATAACATTAAGCTCATTTCAACCAATCATTTTCCCCCTCCTCTTTGTTTCTGTCAGCAGTATGTCACTGCTTTTACCTATGTTGACCATTTGACTTTTTATCTCAGACTTCTTCTTGAAATTTGTGTGTCTAAATAGCTACTTATTCTCTCTAATGTGTCAAATTAAACGTCAAATATTTCTCAGGATATTCACTTATCGTGGAATAATGTCATGCTTTCTCAAAGGATGAAAACTCATGACTTCAAGTCAAAATGTCAAGAAACCATGTCAAAAATATTAGCATAAGTAACATTTGTGGAGAAAATCTATCATTAATTTATCCCACTAAGCCAAAATCCTGAAAAAGATGTCATTATTTTATGATAAACAGTCAAACGTAGTATTACAATTGAAATAAAATGTCAAGCTATTAAAAAGACACAAATGTTGACAAATATTGCTGCCAAAAACAAGCATTTTTTATGGGCCTCCATAGCTGGACGATTCTGTAAACTTGATAAACTATGAAAAAATGTTTGACCTGTTTGACAAGTCAAGTTGTCTTTTTGGTCTTTTCAAAGGGTTTCTTTATTTTTGTGTTTGGAATTCTGCTGGATAGTAAGGTATGTATTCTCTTTTTCTTACTTTATTCTCAAATGCAAATAAGATTCTCAGGCTAAATATTCAGTATATTACAAAATATATATATTGATCACAGATCCGTGAAGAACTGGCAGGAAAATTGAGTCTAAAGAATTTCAGCTCTGGCCAAACCAAGGTAAGTTCCGTTTCATATCAGATCACAGCATTTCAGTGATGTGTGCGCTTACATTAAATTTTTAATGGATTGTTACTGAACCATGTTTTACTTTGTTTCCTTCAACATTATAGACTACTAGTGCAGGCGTATCATCTTCTAGTGGACAGGGGCGTAGAAGTAAGTATTGAGCTGACAGATTCAGTTTTATCTCTCATTAACTATTAATCTTTACTTGCAATAAGCAGGACTTCTAAAAATTGCGGGAAGAAAAACTGTTGCTTTTATTATTATAATTAGTAGTAGTAGAAGTAGTAGCAGTAATATCTCAGTAACACTTTACAAATTGGTAAAAAAGTGGGTAATAATATGATAATATTATTGTAACAAGTTATAACCTAAATATTTTTCTTGTTGTTCCTAGTTAGTTATTGTAGCCATAACTAGTTGGTAAAGAAATGGAAAAACAGTGGTGACAAACTCTAATTACCCATAGATAAATACAAAACAACTAATTAGTAACTGACTGTAGCCTCTTTTGACATTCTTTACATTTTATGTAATATTATATTATACAATGTTCATCCTATCTGGTTAACCAAAATATTACCCCATCTCTTTTACTTTTTGTAATAATATTTTATAATATTAGGGTTATTACTCTAAAAACAGTGAAGTAGTTGTGCTGAAATGGTATTAGAGCTGTAAAATACTACTTCACTTGTTTTTCCTTTGTTTTTCACCTGTTATGTCTTTAAAGGATCAGGTGCAATATGTACTGACACAGTAACAGGCTGTAATAACAGTGAACCTAAATGGTGAACCTAAACTTCAGTTCTTGGGTAATCAGTAATGTGGGTATCTGCACGGAAATTATGACTAAATTACTACATTATAAATCATCCGTGGTTGTTCTTTTGCAACTCTTTTTCTAAAAAAAGTTGGGACATTGTTAAAAATGTAAATAAAAACAGAATGCAATGATGCAAATCATGTAAATCATATATTTAATTGAAAATAGTACAAAGACAACATCAAATGTTGAAACTGAAAAAAAAATGAAAATGTTTTATATATATGCCCATTTTGAATTTGATGCCAGCATCATATTAAAAAAAAACATTAGGACGGGCACTTGTTTACTACGGTGCTGCATCACCTCTTCTTTTAACAACACTCTGTAAGTGTTTGGGAACTGAGGAGACACTGCTGTAGTTTTGAAAGTGAAATGTTTTTCATTCTTGCTTGATGAAGATTTCAGTTGTTCAACAGTTTAACAGCTTCAGTTGTTCTTTGTTGTATTTTTCATTCTTAATGCGCCAAATGTCTTCAGTGGTAACAGGCCTGGACTGCAGGCAGGGCAGTTTAGCATGCTCACTCTTTTATTACAAAGCCATTCTGTTGTAATACATGCAGAATGTGGTTTGACATTAACTTCCTAAGGCCTTCCCTGAAAAAGACGTTGTCTGGATGGCAGCATATGTTGCTCCAAAACCTGTATATATCATTCATTGTTAATGGTGCATTCACAGATGAGCACATCACCCATGCCATGTGCACTAATGCTCCCATATACAGTCACGGATGCTGGCTTTTGAACTGTGCACTGAGAACAAGCTGGATTGTCTTGAGGACAGATTTCTAAAAAGAATTTGAAATTTTGATTTGTCGGACCACAGAACACTTTTCACTTCACCTCAGTCCATTTTCAGTCCCAGAGAAGGTGGCAGCATTTCTGGATCCTGTTTATGTACGGTTTCTTTTTTGCATGGTACAAACCATAACTTGTATTTGTGGATTCACAGAAAGTGTTCCTGAGCCCATGCAGTGATTTCCACTACAGAATCAAGTCTGTTTTTAATGCAGTGCTGCTTGAGGGCCCAAAGATCACAGCCATCATCACATTTTCAGCCTTGTCCCTTACATACAGAGTTTCTCCAGATTCTCTAACTCTTTTAACAATATTATGTACCGTAGATGATGAAGTCTTCAAGTTCTTTGCTATTTTATATTGAGAAACATTTGTCTTCAATTGTTGCACTATTCACATTTCACAAAGTGGTGGATCCCACCTCATGTTTACTTCTGAAAGACTCTCTGACCTCCCTGAGATGCTCTTTTTATATCCAATCATGTTACTCACCTGTTGTTAATCGACTACCAGGTGTTTTTGAGCACTACACAACTTTACTAGTCTTTTGTTGCCCCCGTCCCAACTTCTTTGAAACGTGTTGCTGACATTAAATTCAAAATGGGCATATATTAAAAAAAAACACACAACTCCTACTAAGGCCACAAGTGTCAGATACCTTTGCAAACTTACTTAATTGCTTGTGAAATATGGTCTGCCATAATAATTTCTAAGTGTATAATATACCTTTCTAATAGCTATGAAATATGCTTGCCATGGGGGGCCTCCCAGCAGTTGGGGGCCCTAAGCAGCCTGCATTGTTTGCATATGAGAAGAACTGGCACTGACATGAGTAACTTCTGCTTGAATTATATTTTATCCGCTTAATAATTAGCAAAAATGTAGCAATGAGTAAAAAAATGAATTTACTTACATCTGTTAATCATTTCTACAAACACATCATTAGCATTTTGGCCCAGTTATGTATTGCCTTGCATTCAATCTGAACAGTATCCTGCACTGTAAAATGGCACCTAACTTTTGCTTGTTCTCTACAGATGCGTACAACGTATCAAACGCCAGTGGAGTCCCGGCTTCATCTACATACAACTCAGACACATTTATGAATACTTAGTGCAAATGCCTCACAAATGTAATGCTTTACTGCATGAATTGTGAAATACATATGAAAAAAATCTTTTGAAATGGCATAATTTATAAAAAATATGAAACAAAAAGAGAAAAATATATACATAGATTTTTTGAGAGGGGAATTTTGCATTTTCTTGCCATATGGTAACAGCGTACAGCATGTAATGGGCTTTAAATCATTCAGAAAATTGTTCATCTAAATTGTAAAGTTTAAATTTTCAGTTTTGATTAAAATTTGAAGCAGTAGTCTTAGTATTCATTAGATTATGGGACTATTGCACGTGTTTCTGTTGAGACCCTGTTCCTGTACAGATTTGATCTACATTTTATTTTGTAATAAGAGGTGAGGACAGATCACATTCTGAATCAATTATATTTGTAATCATTGCATTAATCATCTAGCTTTACTGATTAAATCATCACTTTTTGTACAGCTGGGCAATATAGTGTAGTTTTAAATAGAGCTATGAAGAATTTCACACTGCCAAAGTACTTAGATATTAGTTCTACCTCTAATACTCACTGTCTAAGAAACAGTTCAGCACTATTTAGCTTTCTAGCTATCTTACTCTTCCTGTGACTGGATTCATTTCCTGCTGTAAATTTAATATACAGCAATGTCGCTGAGTGTCTGTTACTGTTCTAATGCTTGTCTTATTTTACTTTGGAAGACAAGTGAAGCATAGAATTCACGTTTGACTCTTGTGATGGAGTCAGTAAATCTGTTCCTTCACCAAGATTGTGAAAGGACACCGGGGCATAAAAAGGGGGACAATGACTTGAGTGAAACTTAAATTATTGTAAAATGTACATAGAAGAAATACTTACCTTGTTCTGTCCTGATCCTCAGGGGAGCGTGGGCGTCTTCCAGGGCTTCCCTTATACTGGCCGGTAGAGCCCACGGCTGTGTGTAGAAGGGGGGGAGGTGGGATCCGAGAACCTGTGGGGAGAGACAGAAAAGGGTTAGGAGTAAATGAATATAAATGAGTGTGATTACCGGTAAAAAAGAAGCTTCTTGTTATGTGTATTATTTGTATTGTGTTTATCCTGAAGTCGTTTGGTTGTTGTTTGTTTTGTGTATCCCCTCACTAGCCCGGGGGAATGGTTTGGGTTGACCAGATGGGCCGGGGCTAGGGTGTTAAAAGGGGGGCGTGAAATTCATTCGAGAGAAAAAGAAAGGATGTGTCTATGTGTCTCCGGCACAAGCTGGCTGACGCTTAGCCAGGAACATCCATAGGGGACTGCGTAGATACATGGCAATAATCCATTTTGTCCTAGTCTTTTTAGTTGCACTGCAACCCGTTTATTTTATGCTTTCACTCTTTTCTTTCACTTTTTGTGTGTTTGTGTATAAATAAAACATCACGTGTGTGCAAGTCGAACTTTGGAGCCCCGCCTGATCTTTTCGAGGGGAACTCAGCCTCTGAACCGTCACGCTACACATAAATTAGTGCAGTCCTGTGATCCCTACACCCCAACATTCCCACAACTCTATTAGCTTGAAATAATCAAAGCATCAATGAATTCTAATTTAGCACTGAAACTACAGTCTTACTAGAGAAACTTACCAGGTGAAACGACCATTTTTGGAAAATTTGAACTTCAGATTTGTACATTCACCACTATTTTGCTGTCTTTTCTGTAAACTTTGTTCAGTTTGGTTATTTTGGTTTCCATCAGTTGTTTTGAGTTTGCTGAGCTAGTTTTAGTGCTGAGCTTGTTTTTACTTTTAATCCTGTGCTCTAAATGCCCTGAAACATCATAAAATAAAAATTCAAATATCCTTTTTTAATTAAAATACTTTGAATATTCTTTTCATGTGTAGTTGCACTGCTCTTTGTGTACCATTATGTCTGTCATGGTCATCTGTGTACCATGAATTTTGTATTTTATTTGGAAAGGTAAAAAAACCTAATATACAGCCACACACTACTAACATACTGTCATTAAAAAGCAATGTTACATTTACCATCATTTTTGGTGTTCAGTGTTAAAATGGCCTTAAATTTGCTGTAGAATGCACACTGACAGGTTTATGGCTCAAAGATTAAGAATTGGGACTTGACTCGCCTGTACTGACTTGGGACTTGAATGGAGACTCGACTATCTTGGGACTTGACTCAGAACTCGAGAGTCAAGACCTGAGACTTACTTGTTACTTGACCATCTTTATGTTCACTTCTTCTAAAGCACCACTCTCAAAATAGGGACAGGACATTCTAAGCTGGTTGGTTAAATACCAGGGCTAAACCTTAAAGGGAAGGTGGCATGTCTGCTCCTTTACTCTCTAATAGTGAGACTGCCTTCTAACCTGCATACAGCCAATGAGAAGTGAGTGATGAAGCATGTAATTCGGTATTGCCCTCATCTTCGTGTAAATAATGACTATAACTTCTACATAGAAAGACTGTAGATCAGATAGTTAACCAATAAATACAACTTTGTTTAGTTCAGGTGTCTGTTGAAAGACACACACACACACCACACAGAAAAAAGCAGGGAGGCCACAAGGAAACATACCCTGCCTTTTGTTCAGTATATTAAACAGATAACATAAAAGCCCATCAGGTATACATTTTTTAGCATTCTGCCCAAAATGTACTATCAGGGAATCACACATTTTCTAAGGTGTCTCATTGTCAGAATCATTCTAGTGCATTGGAACTTTGTTCCCTGAAATTTCCCAGAACTCACCGGAGATTGCATCATCTCTCCATCTTGACATTTGGAGAGTTTTTAAATAGGGGAGGGACTAAAGCTGTATGTTTTGCAAACTGAAATGTTCTTAGCAACCTGTTGGCTACTTAGCTAACCTAGCTAACTTTTACAGCTCCTCTTAAAGGAGTGGCCATCAGATTGTCCTGTTGTGCTCAAGCTAAAGGCACTTTCTACGCTTTTAAGAACGCATTTACCTCGGCACCATCTTAAGACATCGAGACTCATCTGAGCTTTTTGTGGTTGAGGTGACGCCTCTAAAACTGGTGTTGGGGTCATTTTGTCCCAACATACAAGGAACCCTCGCAAATCACATAATAATTAATTGATGAGATTAATGAAAAAGTTGATTTCCTTTCTGCTAGCAGAATAGCCACTAGGGGGCCTGCAGAAAGGGCTTAAAGAGATTATCAGCATTTTATTGATTGGATTTTCAGCACTGTGATGATGCCTGACTGGTCAGGATTATTGAGGAGTACTGCAGGTGGTCAGTATTGCACCAGAGGGGGTGCCCAGGAGCGATGAATCTTGTACAACTCAAGCTAAACCATGAGCTCTGTTCCCAAGGTGAAGCTGAGCCTCATCTCACCTAAACAGGTCTTGAAGAATGGCAGAGGTGGAATGAAATACAATAATTATACACACCAATCAAATGGGCATTTGTATAGTCAGAGAGCAAAGCCTCACAAATTTGCTGCCACAACAACAGCTGCAATAAAGAGCTTGAGATTGGACTTCAGGGGTCGATCGAGACACATCCACTGGAGAGTCCTTACTGCAACTAGATGCCTTGGAGAAAACCTGGCAACCATCTAGTGAGTGCTGTAAATCACCATATAGAACTGACAATAATTTGCTAATAACAAAAATGAAATGATTTTTGATGCAATCCAAAGGTTTTACACCAAATATCTGTTACATGCAAAGTTAGGAGGACTATCTTAAATATATATTCCCTTTTAATACTTATGTACTTGACAAATGTACATGAACCACAGTAGCCACTGTAGCAACCTACTGCAGGTTTCTCCTCTTCAATAGCTGGAAGATTCGACCATTTCTCACTCAGGAGGCCACTCAGGTTCTCATTCAGTCTCTTGTCATCTCAAGGCTTGACTACAGCAACTTGCTTTTGGCTGGTCTTCCTATGTGGGTCATCAGGCCCCTGCGACTCATCCAGAATGCAGCAGCTCCTCTTCAATCATGTCACTCCACTGCTGCGCTCCCTTCACTGGCTTCCTGTAGATACATGCATTAGATTTAAAACCCTGATGCCTACAAAGCCAAAAATGGACCAGCCCCTCCCTCCCTAACGGTAATGGCCAAAAACCCTAATTATACCTTGAGCCCTTCAAGCTTCAAGTACAGCTCAGCATGACCTGCCATCCTTGAAGACTCGTGGAAGACAAGCATCAAGATTTTTCTCTGTACTGGCACCCAGGAGGTGGAACTAACTCCCACTGGCTGTAGACTCTCTCTCTGCCTTCAAACGCAGATCTCTTTATACAACACTTAAGTGAGTACTAAGTTAAGTACTTATTGTAATGTATTGTACTGCACTTATTGAAATGTATTGCATTGTAGTATTGCAGTATCTGAGCTCTGGAGCAGTTTTCTCTCTCTCACCTATTTGTAACTAGCAAATACACTTTATCTGGGTAGACAACAAAGCACTTTTTGTAAATCACTGTGGATAAGAGCGTCTGCTAAATGTTGCAAATGTAAATGTAAATGTAGTGTGGCAGGTTGTAACAACAGAACACTTTGTATTTGACACCAACTTTTTATCAGCAAGTACCAAATAGCTACACTACTGTTTATAGTAACAGACAAATGTAAGTCCTAAAGATTGGCAGGTAAAGTGCAAACAAACAGTGAGTTATACAGGTGGAGACAAAAAGTGTTACAACCCTCCCCGACCCTCCCAATGCCAGCTTATTGAAATGGAATTTTGACAATGAGGAAACCGTCCTTATCTCTTATCTTTTCTCTAGATTCAACACTGCTGAAAGAATAACAAACACAACAGCTGCTCAGCATGACACAAGTTACCTGTCTACTACAGAATGCAACAGTATGTCATCTAAACATATATCACATATAAACCTAAGTCAAGTAAGCCTGTCATGTAAACATACTAAGAATGCATAGTGGAAGTAAAATAACCATTACATACATGACCTGTAATGGATTAACATAATTACTTACACTTTTGATAAAAAAAATTTAGTCTGTTTGTTGCCAGAAGTTTATTACTTTAACAGTTTGAAAGCTGCATGTTTAAGTAAGATTTGCATAAGTTATATGTGTTTACTTTTACAGTTCTGTTTCCAAAAATGTTGGGACACAGTGCAAAAGGTAAATTAAAGCAAAATGCAATGATGTTCAAATCATTTAAACCCTATATTTAATTGAGAAAAGTACAAAGACCATATATCAAATGTTGAAACTGAGAAATGTTAGTTTTTTGAAAAATATTTGCCCATTTTGAATTTGATGCCCAAAAAACATTTTAAAAAATGTTGAGACAGGAGCAGCAATAGACTGATAAAATTGTGTAAAAAAACACCTGATGGAACATCATCATCATCATTAACCGCTTAGTCCAGATAGGGTTGCAGTAGCAGTTGGGAGAGCAGAGAATCCCAGACGACCCTGTCTCCCGCAACTTCCTCCAGCTCATTCCCAGGGACCCCAAGCCGTTCCCAGGCCAACTTGGAGATATAATCCCTCCAGCAGGTCCTAGGACAACCCCGGGGTCTTGTTCCGGCCGTGCCTGGTACACCCCCACCGGGAGGTGTCCAGGAGGCATCTGGATCAGATGCCCGAACCACCTCAACTGGCTCCTCTCAATGCGGCTCTACTCTGAGCTCCTCCCGGATGGCCGAGCTCCTCACCCTATCAAGTAGAGTGTAGCCTGCCACCCTGCGAAAAAAGCTCATTTCTGCCGCTTGTATTCACGATCTCATTCTTTCTGTCATTACCCACAGCTCATGACCATAGATGAGGGTTGGGATGTAGACCGATCGGTAAACAGAGAGCTTTGCCTTATGCCTCAGCCCTCTTCACCACTACAGTCCAGTACAGTGACCACATTACTGCTGCCGCCTGTCCCAGCCTGCAGTCGATCTCACAATCCCTCTTCCCATCATTTGTGAACAAGACCCTGAGATACTTAAACTCCTCCACCTGGGGCAAGTCCTTTCCCCTTACCTGGAGTGGGCATGCCATCCTTTTCCAGGCTAAGACCATGGACTCAGACTTGGAGGTGCTGATCCGCATACCAACCGCTTCACACTCAGTGCGCGCTGGAGGCATCCATGTGATCCAGCCAAAAGAACATCATCTGCAAATAGCAGAGACACCACCCTCTGGCCTCCACACATAATGCCCTCCTGACCCCGGCTACGCCTTGACACCCTGTCCATGAATATCATGAACAGGAGTGGAGACAGGGCACAACCCTGGCGGAGTCCAACGCTAACACTGAAAGAGTCCGACTTAATGCCGAGTATACGAACACAGCTCTCACTCCGGGTGTACAGAGATCGAATGGCCTGGAGTAGGAACCCTGGCACCCCATACTCCCGGAGGACCTCCCACAAGATATCTCGGGAAACACGGTCATAAGCCTTCTCCAAATCCACACATGTAGACTGGGTTGGCAAACTCCCATGTCCCCTCAACAATCCGTGAGAGGGTGAAAAGCTGGTCCATTGTTCCACGGCCAGGACGGAATCCGCATTGTTCCTTCTCAATTCAAGGTTCAACTAATCGGTCGAAGTCTCCTTTCCAGCACCTTGGCATAGACTTTCCCAGGGAGGCTGAGCAGTCTGATACCCCGATAGTTGGCACACACCCTCCAGTCCCCTTTTTAAAAAATAGGGACCACCACCCCAGTCTGCCAGTCCAAGGTTACTGTTCCTGAGGTCCATGCAATATTGCAGAGGCATGTCAGCCATGACAGCCCCACAATATCCAGAGCCTTAAGCATCTCCGGATGAATCTCATCCACCTCCGGTGCCTTGCCACTGAAGAGCTTGCCAACTACCTCAGTGACCTCCACCAGGGAAATGGATCTTGACACGCCAGAGGCCTGACTCGCATGAGGGAGGCATGTCTCCTA
Source organism: Colossoma macropomum (assembly GCF_904425465.1). NCBI lineage: Eukaryota > Metazoa > Chordata > Actinopteri > Characiformes > Serrasalmidae > Colossoma > Colossoma macropomum. The sequence goes on from NW_023494795.1 coordinate 7,232,650, forward strand.
GATTAAGGAGTTCCTCAAAGTGCTCTTTCCACTGCCTGACAATATCCTCATTTGAAGTCAGAGTTTCTCCACCCCTGCCGAATACAGCTTGGGCGCAGCCACCCCGACCGCTCCTGAGTCGCCGGACAGTTGTCCAGAACCTCCTTGAGGCCGATCGAAAGTCTTTTTCCATGGCTTCACCAAACTCCTCCCACGCCCTGGATTTTGCTTCTGCCAACGTTGCAGTTGCCACCTTTTTTGCCTGTCAGTACCTATCTGCTGAGTCGGGAGTCCTTCGAGACATCCAGTCCCTAAAGGCCTCTTTCTTCAGCTTGATGGCCTCCCTTACCACCAGTGTCCACCAGGGGGTTCTTGGGTTACCGCCCTGACAGGCACCAACAAGCTTTTGGCCACAGCTACGCTTGGCAGCTTCCACAATGGAGGTTTTGAACAGGGTCCATTCAGACTCTATGTCCCCTACCTCCTCCAGGACATGAGAAAAGCTCTCCTGGAGGTGGGAGTTAAAATCATTCCGAACAGGGGCCTCTGACAGTTGGTGATGAGTTGACAGCTCAGCATGTCTCTTCACCTGAGTGTCCAGAACATATGGTCCCAAGTCAGATGAAGTGACAACAAAGTCGGTCATTGACCTTTGACTCAAGGAGCTCAAGCTCCAGCTCCTTCCCCCCAGTGAGGTTACATTCCACATACCAAGAGCCAGTTTCTGCACACACATGGTCCCCTCACGTTGCCTCTTCAGGCTGAGCCCGGCCGCGTTGCGTGGGCTGCGCGGCCACCAGGTACTCGTCGAGGGACGCCACCCCCAGGCCTGGCTCTAGGGGTAGGTCCCGGTGACCCTCTCCCGGGCGGGGTGCGCGATCTTCTGTGTCCGTTTTTCATGGAGGGTTTTTGGATCGAGTTAGTCTGGGTCTTCACTCCAGACCTGTTCGCCCTGGGAGACCCTACAAGGAGCATATTGCTCCTGACGACTTAGACCACACAAGCCCTTCCGCCACAACAAGGCCCCGATCCAGGAAGGATGGAACATCTCACAACTAATTAGATTAATTGGCAACAGATCAGTAACACGATTGGGCATTGATGTCATAACTATTTTTAACGGTTCTCTGTCTACAAGTGCTTTTCCAGATGCTTTCAAAACTGCCCTGTTAAAGCCCTAACTGAAAAGGAGAATCATGGATCCTTCTGTACTTAATAATTTTCAACCAATTTCAAATCTCCTTTTTTTTTAGTAAAGTCTTAGAAAAAGTTACTTTCAAATAATTGAATGTGTATCTAATATCAAACAAGTTAAATGAGAACCATAACCATCAGGTCATGGTTTTAACCATAGTACTGGTTTATGTTGTGAATGACCTCGGGCTTAGCGCTGATGCAAAAAATCCTTCAAGCTTGGTCTTATTGGATCTTAGTGCAGCTGTTGATACCATTGATCACAAGATTCTAATACACTGCTTTGCATATTGGGTAGGCCTTTCAGGTTCAGTTTTAGAATGTTTAGTTTAAATTATATTTAATGCATAGACAATTCTTGGTTACACTGGGAAATCATTCATTAAAAGAGATTAAACATTTTTTGTGGAGTCCCACAGGGTTCAGTTTTAGGGCCCTTACTCTTCACTAGGTGATGTCATTAGGAAACAATATAAATTTTCATAACTGATGACATGCAATCATACATTTCAATTTCTTATGATGATCAAGACTGTAAACAGGCTTAAAAGCTGTGGGTCAGATATTTCTTAGTCGATGTCACAACATTTCTTATTACGTAACAAAAAACTTGTGGAACTAATTTATGTTTTTGCATATGGATATTCTTTTTTATTTTTTTCATTATTTATTTAGTTTTTTTAGTTCTTGTTTTCACTCTGCACTGTAAACATCACTATAAATAATTGCAGTGTGCTTTGTTGGAGAACACATGTCAGGAATATATTGCTCACTCAGGCATTTAGGCATCTAATGCAGCTAAGAGGTCCTATACAATCGAGTGCATTGCAAGAGCTATGTGTACAGCCATGTTTTCAGAGCTGATGAAATGTGCATTGTTTGTGCTTTCAGGTGAGCAGAACTGTTTTAACAATAAGGAATCCTGATACTAAATCAATGTGTATGACATGAACAGCATTGCAGTAGCATATGGGAGTCATATGTTATGGTTGTGAGTGAATACTTACTGCTTTAGGAGTCAGTATGGTCTAGCATAGCTGTGAAAGTGTTAATGACCTGTTATGAGCCTCATGTAAGTAGCCTGCAATATTCAAGAAGGACAGAGGATGGCGCTAGTGAAAATAAACTATTTGGTGGCAGCGTTTGTTGAAGTTGTGAGTTATTTGAGTTTTATTTTACTCTGTGAGGATAAAAAAAATAGCTAGTGCAGTGAAGGGGTCCTGTACAATCGAGTGCATTGTACAGCCACGTTCTAGAGCTGACGAAATGTGCACTGTCTCTGTAACAAACAAAATTCTGATATTTGGTACTAAAATGAAAATGCTCAGTTCTTTAGCTTCATATACCAAAACTGAAGTACTAAGTAGTCCTAGATATTGAGTGCTGTTTTAACCTGTATGTGAACACAGTCATGAACATAGCTTTTTTATCATTTGAGAAATATTGATAAAGTTTGGCCTTTTCTATATCAGAACAATGCAGATACACTTTATTACAAGCAAAATTGATTACTGTAATGTTCGTCTTACTGGGCTTCCTAAGAAAACAATTAGAATAGATTTTAAAGTTCTGCTCCTAGTTTTTAAGGCTCTAATGACCTAGTACCTGTGCACCTCAAAGAATGTCTTTCTATCTTCCAACAGGTGATCTTAGATCTGCAGATAATGGCCTTTTGCAAATATCTTCAGTAAAATACAGAAAACACGGAGAGGCATCTTTTAGTTATTATGCTTCTAAACTGTGGAACTCAATTCCACATTTTATTAGACAGTCAAACTCACACGTTTAAGAAATCATATCTCTTTAACTTAACTTTTTTAGCATTGCACAACTTTGGCAGTCTTTTGTTGCCCCATCCAACATTTCTGAAAGACGTTGCTTGCATCAAATTCAAATGTTTCAGAGTCCTACCCATGCCCAAGTGCCCCATGCCAGCCACTCCATGCATGGCACTCAAAACCATCTTCCGCAAGCTATGCAGCACCAGCAACTGCCACATGTGCTTCCCAGGCAACTATTTCCCCCAGATATGGTACAACAGCTCACCATACATCTGGAAGTTGTCCCAGAGAATGTGAAGGGCCTTAGTAGTGGGCCCATGTGTCCCATCTGTCCAATCTAGTTTCTGCCCCACTTGGAGCTAACCATGTGCCCAGGAGAATTCAGTGTCCACTCCCGAGGGCTCGCCAAGTCTGGTGCCACAGGGAATGATGGCCACAGCAGTAGCGCTCCTTTTAACTGTCTCTACATGGGCAGTGGGAATGGGCATCTGTGTTACCATGCAGGTGCCCAGCACAATGTCAGATAGTGATGTGTTACTCCTGTAGTGCCATGATTCAGCTTGCAACCTGACTCTTGGGCTCTTTGAATTGCATGAGCCAGGTCAGTGAGGCGTGATCAGTGCACAAAATGAAGAGGACATCTGCAAGTAAGGGCAAAAAGAATACAGCCCCACTAGAATGGCCAACAGCTCCCTTTGTTCACACAGGGTTTGCATTCTGGCTTACTCTAGTGCCAGTAGTATTTGATGACTCTCTCATTCCTGTACCTGCAAGAAGACTGCATTGATGTCCTCATCATTGGTGTCTGTGTACCTGATGAACTGCACAAATTGATGGCAGTACAAGGCCAGACCCAGGAAGCTTTGCAACTCGCCAACAACCTGCAGTGAGGGCCACTGACACACCACGGTCACCCTTCCCCAGTCTGTTTCCACTCCTGCACTGCTCACACCAGGAAACCAAAACATTGCTGGAGTTTGCAGGTTCGATAGTCTGGAATACCTGCTTCAAGTTTGCAGGTACATCATGGAAATTAGGTGCATGGACCAGTACATACTCACCGCCACTGCCCTCACGCCTTCTGCTTCAATTCATTGCCATTGATGCAGAAGAGAGTGCACCACCCATGACCTCTCGTGAATCCATCCACCAGTATTGGCATGGCGCATTCCTCCTGCGCTGGTGCCTTAACACACAAAAAATCATGGTGCCCTGAACCTGACCGTATGCCCTGACTCTGCCCTAGTGCTGTGTTTCAGCCCCTCCAGTAACTCTGTTGCTGGATGCTCCATAACGCTGAACTTGCCTCCTCTCCAAGCCCAGCACTGCCTTCTTGAGGTTGAGCACAGCCCCATCCACCACTAGGAAATCCAAGTCGAGTATGTGTGCCTCCCTGTGAGCCTGAACTTGTGTACTCAGCCAGGAGTCACTTTCTCCCCCTCATGTTGTGGCCGCCAGTGACAGACCTGAGTTGAATGGTTGTTGCCTTCCAGCTGTCTGGTGTGAGATTCTCTGTATGTGAGAGCCTGGTGGTATGGATAACAATGAGCCTATGTCAATATGCCTGCTACGGTGGCCGTTCTACCCAGTGGCAGTGTCGACGGTAAAGGTTATTCTCTCCAGGACATTGCTGGCAGTGGGGCTGCCACTTCTATCTCCTGCTGGCTGAGGCTTGCGGTACTGGTGGTGATGTCCCCTTTTTGCGAACTGCCAGCACACTATTCAATTCAGCATCATTTGTTCAGGGGCTGCTTCACACGTTGCCCCCTCCTCAGACTTCTCTGCCAATTAACACTGCATTACTTGCCTTGGTGTCTTTTTGCTGAGGAACCATCCGGATGTGATGCCGGAATACCACTTGTAGCTACGTGGAATATGACTCTCAGGTGCTTTTGTTATTGCATTGCAGTAGACACATGTACATCATCTCCGTCTTGCCAGCTCCGCTGCTGGTTGCCACCGCACCATGTTTTTCACCACCGGCCACCGTGCCGTCTCTTTCATTGTTCTCTCTTTTACCACTTTTGCGCAATCTCTTTCAGTGTCCTCACCACCCATTGCCAGACCATGTCTTTTGCCATCTTGTTTTCTGGCCCCTGACACCACTACACTGTCCTTTTTGCTGTCATTATTACGGCTATTCCGAGCCAGCTATTGTGTGTTTAAAAAAACGGACACAAAACAGTATAAGTGGATACAGTTTAACACCACTGTGCAGTGCGCCGGCCACATCAGCTAAAGGACTATACTTCTAGGTATAAGAAATATATTATCAAGAAACATTTTCTATATTAAAAAGACTCACATTTTATTACAAAAGATAATCTACATCCCCCTTGAGTCTTCAGTAAAAAACCTCCAAAGCTCCAGTCTTTTTATAACAAACAAATGTATATGGTTTTCAAACTATCATGGACATACTACAATACTGAGTTGGTACAGATTTCACATTAATTTTTCGATGTGATATAGTTTGCTTGATGCAAGCGTGCCCTGAAAACAAGTGATGCTGGAGATGACATAAGTAAAACTTGTCTCAAGTTTTCATACTGTCTGTTACCAGTTGATCATCATGTTTGTTTTTGTGACGGTGGTGATGTCAATCATTTCCTAACATTATCATAGTTATGCAGAATTATTAACATGAAACAAAATGGCAGGGTTCCCATACAGAGACAAGCCCATTAAAAACAAACCAGGGTGGTAGTTTGAGGCATGTCAATGATAAGAATCAGCATGCCAGCAGTGTTCCAGTCCAGTTCACCTCAATAGGGTTGAAGACACCAGCGAAGGCAAGATAAAAGTAGGTGATCTACACAAGCCCATATAAAATATAAAAAAAACAGGAGATGGTGTGCATTCAGTTACAGCCCAAAAATGGCATAGGTGACTGGGAGCTGTATTGCATACAGCTACAAGTTGTTTCTTGGCATCACCACGATTCAGCTGTGCCTGGCCCTGGAAAGAAAGCACTTGAAGTGCTCGTGGACTTGCCAGCGGAGCAAGAACACCCACAGAACTGGTGTTTAGCAGCCCACAAAGGAGAATTTCTGCCTTGCCATGCACCACCTTGTTCCAAAACATGATTCCAGAGCTCAGATAAAAACAAGCATATGACTTGTCCTGCCAGGGACAACCACTTATGCTGGAGATGTGAGTGTTGCTGTATAACCCACACTGCAGGGACACTGCTCCAAACTCCAATCATTACACAGTGCCTCTGTGTGGTGAAGGAGCATGAGGGGTATTATATCAGATCTGCATCATTAGATATGATCAGATCAGATCAGATTCAGGGAAACTAGAGAAATTTCTGTGCGTAAAGGAAAAGGCCAATGTAATCACAGACTTTCCACATTTTATTAAAAATTCAGTATGAAACATGTTCCATAACACATGGTTGAAACTATGAACTATGATAATTCTTACGAACCATGTCAGTTAATGAGGAATAAGGAAGCAGGTGAGTAACCCAAACTAGTTCTGCAAGTAAGATCCACAACTGTACATACCTGCTACAAACTGATCATCACTGCCGACGTATAACAGTTGGGCTTGGATTGAAACAAGGTGAGAGAGAATTATTCTTCCTCTAAAAAGTCAAATACTGCATGCATTTATACTTTATTTGTCTGTATATTGTACGTGTCTATCTGAGGTTTATTGAGCACTGCGGAGTACTGCGGTCATTAGCTTAATTTCAGGTGTTTAATGTTGTATCATTATATTTCAACATTACTGGATATCGGGAGTTTTTTTTTCATTTTAGCCATTTTATGAAAGAAAGAAATATTAAATATGCCTTGAATTCAATATTCAGTAATTGTTCAGTGGCTGTTGTCAATAAATTATGCACTTATCACATATTTATGTAATAATCAACTTGATAAGCATTGCTTTTAAAAGTAAAGAAAGTAATGTTTATTTGATAATACCTTGTATTTCTGTGTAATTTGGTAGTGTTTTCCAAAACATAACTACCTCGAGGGATATAATCAACCTGTCAGAACTCTAATCTCCAAAACATCATTTAGGCATAACACAGCAATTATGCTAGGAACTACTTCCTTTGAGTTAAACATCAGAAATTGCTTTTGGGATGTAGGTGTGCATGAAGAAACTGACCATATTGACAATCTATGCTAGCCAACTTGGATTCTGTCTAAAATAAAGTCATCATTCGTAGATAAACTTATGTTATTATCATTACTATGATGTATAGTTGAAGAGTTTCAGTGGTTGATATTAATCATAATATAGCATGTTAATCATCATATAGCAATTAAATTTCCTGATTATATAAAGCCCACTTCCAACAACATGCATCATAAAAAAAATCTTGTATTTTTGAATTACTGTAGTTGCAAAGGAGTCTCAAATTGTATTTTTTTATTATACACCTTTGTTATTCTAACAATCCAATGTATGGGCCTATGATGCTATCTGCCTAAGATTTTATGATTAAACACTACCTTATCAAATTTCATTGTTTAGGTAGAACTGAACTAGACTTACACCTCACTAGCTACTTCATTAAGCCAGTAAGAGACTACCAGGTGATCCATCTTATAATATTAATCAAATCAAGTATTATTCTTCGAACATCCCACCTAGAAAATATTTAATATTATGATGAATAAACAAGGAGACACGAGCTACACAGTGATCACTAAATATTTATTTAATGTAAAGTAGCAGCATTAATAGAGCATATTATCCATTTCATGGGTTTTGAACCTTAGTGCTAGAAGCACATTACATTGTAGTGTTTGGTGTCCATGTTATTTAATGTGTTGTATTTCATGAAAAAGCTCTAACTTTATTTCTAGCCTTTGTCAGCGATTGACTCCATTACGATAATATTAATTTCTGTTAGTGCTTCAATGGGAGTTTTTATGTTATGTTAGCACCAAGCTTACAATGATGAGCACTCACTCTCCACACTGGGTTTAGCACTCCTCATGGCATTTCTAGCTTAAATGTAGATTTGAAGCTTGTAAAAAATTATTTAACAACTTAACTAAAAATTAATTAATAACTTTATGTTGCAGTTTTACAGTGATTGCTTCAGCCTAGATACAAGCTTGTTAGCTATCTCAGTGTGTCTCTGAGCTGTTAACCTCTGTTTCTATGCTATATAAAAGCTAGTAGTACGTTGTGCTGTTGTTTGGGAACGAAAAAGGGAAACATCCACTGATATTGTGATTTCAGCTTGCCATTATCTGCTCTTATACTAGGTCAAAATGTGGGCTACAGCAAAAAAGTCATATGACTGACCTTAAATCCATCCTCAGGAAGCCCTGACCACTTCAGATTTTTGTTCAATTCAGCCTCTACCATGACACGTATTTGCATTCATATGAATGCATAGCATTTATTTGGTGTGTTTGGAGAAAAACAAATGTGGAACCACATACAATCATCTCTTCTTCCTGATATATTACCAGAGATGTGCAGATAGCATTTTAGTGAACACTTTCAACAGCAAACTAAGAATGTTGCAAAGATAAGTTACCAGCTGAAATGGCTCATGTAACATGGGGCCTCATGTGGGTTTTACCAGGGCTGTGTGGGTTTTACCTGTGTATGGGCTTTTGGTGGGATATCTGATGGGCTGTAAATTGGCTCCGATTAGTTTATAACAAGGAGCCCCAATTAAGCTACATTCATTCGCCCCAGTTGGGTTGCAGTTGTGACCCCAGTTAGGTTAATATTGTGGGTCCCAATTAGGCTACAGATGTGGGCCCCAGTGAGGCCATAGGTGTGAGCCCTAGTTATGCTACAGATGTGGGCTCCAGTTGGGTTAATGCTGTGGGGCCAAGTTAGGTTACAGATGTGGGCCCCAGTGAGGCCATAGGTGTGATCCCTAGTTAGGCTACAGATTTGGGCTCCATTTGGGTTAATGCTGTGGGGCCCAGTTAGGCTACAGATGTGGGCTCCAGTTGGGTTAATGCTGTAGGTCCCAGTTAGGCTAAAGATGTGGGCTCCAGTTAGGTAACAGTTGTGGTTAAGCTGCTCATGAAGTTATTTCTTGCAGTTGTTTTCATAGACATACAAATGCATCAACACCACATGAACATGAGCCTATAATTTTCTCCGATTTTCCATATTGCTTCATTTTTAACTAAAGATATAAAACCTGTTTCTATAACTGGTTGAAAATTTAAGATTTTCAACATGACTGATCCAGAATCAGATTTAACACAGCAGAATGTTGCAGCCCTCACCCCCACAAGCCAAGAGCATTCTATACATCTCCTGCTTTAAATAGCTAAGATAAGATAATAGTCGAAATGACTGGGGATTAAGCCTGTAGGCCAGTGAACCTGAAACAGCCAGATAGCCTGATGTGGCTATGTAAACCATTTTCAGCTACGCAACTAACATTACATTTTTGATAGTTTTTATCTGTATGTCTGTTTTGTTGATTAAGAAGAAGTTCTAAAATCAGGTTTAAGTTCTGATACAAACGTGTAGGCAGTATGCTCTGGAATATGTAACTATGCAGATAGCTAAGAAGCTAACAAGTTCTGCAAAAAATGAAATAGGTCCTGGAAATTAATATTTGACATTTTTAAAAAGCATTGAAATATTCATTTCAATGTATTTTAACTAAATACATTAGTTAACTCATTGGTTAAATGTATGTTTTTTCCAGAATTTGTCCAGAATGTTTGTAAGATTGGGTTCATTGTCTGAAGTGTACAAACTGTTATTGAATGCTTAAGAAGCATTATTTGTTTCATATGGTGATTCGGTTGTTTCCTAAGCAGAATTTTTAATGACAGGAATAAATAATTTCTCTCCTTTTCTGTTTTAGTTGGCTACTTCTTGCTTTATTCCTACCATACCCTCCATAATGTTTCTGGAAAAATCTGGTATGTTGTGAAAACAGTAATTTTTTTTATATATTTATGAAAAGGTTTTTGCTACTTCTGTTTGTGTTGTATAACAAGTATTACATTTATGCCACATTTGTTTTAGGTCACCTCATAGTAAAATTCTCCACTAGGATTTTAAGGGGTTAAATTTTTAAAAAATGCTGTGTGGGTGGCCTTATTTACTTTTGCTTTCAATGGCAAAAGAGAAAACCAGACAGTCCAGGTCAAAACACCAGTGAACAGCAAACAGCAGGACAGACATTCTTGTGAATCTGATAAACCAGAAGGCAATCAAAATGGTGAACACAGCTCAGTAACTTCATAAAAACATAGATTTTGTAGAGACTGAATGATCAGAAGACTGAACGCTAGAGAGGGGAGGGGGCGGAGCCTGGGATGTGACATATAGCTTATGTTCTTTTTTGGTCTGTTTTTAATTGTGAGTAGAGAAGACTTTATTTATACGCATGTAACTGTCTTAAAAAGCAGAAGAACATTCTGAAGCTTACTGACATCACCTTACCAGCATAAATCAAATGTGGAGAGATCATAACAGGCAACTGACTCACTGATTCTATGGGCAGTATGTTGTTTAGTTCAGTTTTTTTTTTTTAAGAAAGAGCATGCTGGTTTCTATGAGAATATATTTTATTATTATCTTTACATTTTATTTATCATCTAACTTTCAAACTTGCACTTGATTGAAAATGGAAAAATCTAAAACACTGAATCAATTAAATAATGACTTATTACGATACATTGAAGAGTAGCACTTTGGCTGAGGTGCAGAGACGCTGCCTTGGACAACCGAGAATCCACACTTGAAACATTAAATAGCAAAGACATTGTTGAGACCTTATAGTATCACCATATTCCTAAGGACTGGTCTCCTGCATAGAGGACAACAGTATTAACTGCTACATTATACCAGCCTAACAGCGAATTATTATGGCGTGGTTAAAAATGCTTGACTTCTTCTCTCCACTTTCGCAGGAACAACAACTTACTTGCTGATATTTGTTGCCATTTTGCTGATGAATATTCTACAGGTAGAGGTGTTTATTTATTCATTCATATTCAAACTCCAGGGAAAAACAAACACTCTAGTTATATTCGTGTATCAGATTCTAAAACTTAGCTTAGAAAGACAGAAAGCTCCCAAATTTAGGGCTTAAATTTTGAATTCAATTTTTTTTTTTTTTAAGTAAATCTGCACTAAACAGTGTAAGTGGTCATTTCTTAACTTCTGAATGAGGGGTACAGAGATCCAAAACACACATACAGCCATCAACAGTTTTCTTTACAAACATACTAACGTCAAAAAGAGCTTAGGAAGAGAATAGCTTAAATATTAAATGAAGAGGCGTCAGTCTAAGTTGTGTCCATTTTTGGGGCATAAACCTGTAATGTTGAATGGTTGTGCACAAAATCGAATTGACAATTATTCAAAGCATTGTGTCCAATAACGTTGTTAGTGACATCCTTGTTGATAATGAAAGCCACTACATTCCTACTTGTTGTTAGTTGTTCGTGACCTGAGTAGTAGACCTGAGTAATGTTCCTCTGAGAGAAAATGTCCTAATCCAGTCCATTTAAGCTCAATGATCCAGAGGAAGCTTCCATGATTTATATTCCATACATTGAAAGTTCTGACTGGGGTTTTGCTTTGAATTACTAGATGACCCAAAGGCGTCCTCACCTTCACAAGGCACCATATTATGAGAAGGAGAAAATGTCTTAAATAAACTGACTATATAACTGTAAAACCCAAGAGTTTATATAATGAAAACAGCAAAGTATTCATCAGTAATTCTGTCCTGCTTTATCTTTTCATTTTTGCTCAAGGCCCTAAAAGATCTGTAGTACAGGAAACAAACAAAATGCACAGAACAAGTTGCATAACTTTGTGGAAAACTTATATTATTCATGTTATAATATGGAAAATGCTTACTGTTTCAAGACAGATTCCCCATTGATAATTCAGATTTTTTCGCTAGGCAATATTGTTAAATTTCTGAGTAATATAAATAATTTTTTCTAAAAATTACTATGATTAACTAAGGGGGGGGGGTGTAATTGCCTTTAGACAATTAAGTAATTAATTAATTAAGCACAATTATAAGCTTTCTGATTCTTTAATTTCCAGCCTAGTTACTCGGATGAAGGACTCTCTCCTAGACAAGATGGTAAATATGATTTCCACATTGAATGTAATGTTTTGTTTAAAAGATTTACAGTACAAAGTAAAAATATAAAATGATACTGGAGTATCATCTGGAACAGTGGTGGATGAAGAACACAAACAATGTACTTGAGTTAAAGTAGAGATACCCAAGGTAAAATATTACTCCAGTAAAAGTAGAAGTTCCTCCTTTTAGACCTCCACTTGAGTAAAAGTGTCACGCATTCGGCAAGAGGTCAAAGGAAAACGGACTCCATTTCCCAGAATCCCTCGGGAGATCACGTCACAGCACAACGTCCTTCAGAGATGGAGGACAACACGGACTCCATTACCCAGAGTTCTAGGGAAACTCACGTGATCACTGACTCTCAAACACGCTCCTATCAGAGATCTAGTTCCCCTGAATACTGATGTGTCACACCTGTGTAGGATGTCATATGACTCAAGCTGTTTAGTTTATAAGCCCGGGCTTTAGGTAGGCAAATTGCGAAGTATTGTTTCCTTGAGAACTACTGAGCGTTTGTATTCATATGACCGATACTCTGTTTTTGACCTGTGCTTTGTTTGTCTGGATTCTGCCTCTTGTCTTACCCTTTGGATACTTTTGCCTGTCTTTGCTGACCTGTGTTTTTTGACCCCTTTTTCTGTTATTTGGATTACGTTTTTGCTCTGCCCTCTTTGGATTGGTCGCTTGGTATTTTTTGAATACACTTTGGCCTAGAGTGATTTAAACTACTGCTCTCGTTATTTTTTATCCGCGAGCGTCTGTTTTTTTTCTGTCATCACGTTACAAAAAGTACAAAAGTATTCGCCTTCAAATGTACCTAAGTATTAAAAGTAAAAGTACTAAAAGATTAATTATGACTCTAATGTCCTATTATCATTTTTATAACAAGACTCTTATTCATCAGCTCATTTTAGGTGAAAATACTCCAGTGTCTCTCTTGGTAAACCAGTCTTTTAATAGAATGTCATTAATTAGTGACGCTGATGTCTATTAAAATTATCATAAGCACAAATCACTGAAGGCAAACAGTTTCCATCAGGTAGAACTGAGTGGCTCTGAAATAACTTTTCGCAAACAAGCAAAGTTTCAGTTTAAGATTTATTTGCAACTTAGTTACAAGTTTAAGTTTAATAAAAACTTTAAACAAAGGTTCACAAATGAGTTTTCTTTTGCTAAACTGCATCTGTAGGTCTCTGTTCATAAACATAAACTAGCCAAAACAAATTTACTATAAAATGAAAGTGTTTGTATAAATTAATAAAAAAGAAATATGCCAATCACAACTTCTATATTGTGGTCTATTTACACAAAGTTAGGTTATTTCATCATTTATGTTGAATAGACTCTCCCAAAATTTTACGCTGCTGCACTGACGTTGAACCGTGTGCTGCACTGGGTCGGTATGACCAACAGGTCAAAACAAGCTCAAAACTAAGTGTGTGCTGTGCCCTGATTGGTGTTCTTGCTTTGCGCTTCTTTTGTTTTGACGTTACGTTTTTAGACACACTTAAACCAAAAGGAACGACAGATTTTGCATAATGTAGTGGAGTAAAAAGTGAGATATTTGACTGTGAAATGTAGTGGAGTGAAAGTAAAAATGGAAATACTTCAGTAAAGTACAGATACACGAAAAAACTACTTAAGTACAGCAATGAATTACATTTGCTTCATTACTGTCCACCACTGATCTGGAGCAGGAAGAAGTCTAATATATACATCCTGAATCCTGTTTATATCCTTTCTTTTACCTAAATAACCAACATCTCATTGTTATTTCCAGTCAACAAAGTACCACTGAAATACACTGTAGTGATGGAGCTGAATGTGTCACAACTGTTTCTGAAAGAACAAATCAAATCCTCTCTGGACTCATTCAGTCTTCTATTACAAGAAGACAACACCACAGAAATCCGTGGTGTGAACATTACAACAGGTAAGCTTGGTCTACCCAGTGTTAATATACGGGTTTGCTTTTCGTATTTCAGCATTTTTATTTATTTATTCTAATGCAATGTTTATGGGTTCTCTTTTAAGCATTTGCTTGGTATCTCACTATGGGAAACAACTAACCACCAGTGACACCATGTCTGTCACAAGGCAGACGGGTGAGCCTCTTATCCCCTATAAAAACCACTGTGACATTGATGGCAGGCTAATTGTTGTCATCATTCTCCTGTTACTAGATGGTACTTTGACGTTAGACCACTGTACTGTGGACTTGAGCGCCCATTTGATGATACAGCTTTGAGAGTAAATATGTGAATTCAAATATTTGCCAATTTTAATGAAAAAAAAAATGCTGTGGTTCCTAATATTATCCAGGGCAATTGATAACATTTTTACAACTATCAAATGAAGGGCAGAACATGCCATTGCTGACCACAAGCAAATATAGGACCAACAATTTATTTTGGCTTTGTTTAGAATTGTATGGGGTTTTAATTAATGAATGTATGTGCAATAGAGGTGGCAATATGGCAATACTGTATTTATATCATGATGAATTAAGTCATAATACACTTTTCTGAGCATATCATGGATATCGCCAGTACACTGTTAAAAATAAAGGTTCTGTACAGGTAGATTTTTTGTTCGTCAAGGTACAAACAATGTAAATTTTCCCTTAAAAGGTACAACAGTGGTTAAGGTTCAACTGTGTACCTTAAATAAGTTTTTCCAGGTGAAAAGTTTGTATTTGTACCTTTTCATAATCTAATGTTTTAAAACAGAACAATAAAATAAAAAGCCTGGAGACGAGACGAGGTGTGTGGAGTCAGTACAGTTTAGAAAATATAATTTAAGTGGATTATGGTTCAGTTATGTTCCCTGACTAAAGGTACTGAGATGTACCCTTGAGGGAACCACCCCATTGACAAGAGGGGAACTGCCCCATACCTTTATTTCTGAGAGTGTACTTAAAAATGGATGTAATACAGTGCAGTTTGTAAAACAATAAATAAAAAATTGTATTTTTATTACAGTTGTTATACCGTTTTTTTTTTTATTTTATATGTGATTCTACAGGTCCTATTTTGTGTGTCCCAACTTTTGAAATCTCATAAAAAGTAAATATTGTGATGCATGTTGTGTATCCATTAAAAGTCTTAACATATCATGACATAATATTACATTATTACCTTAATTACACACATGCAACAGCCTTTTAGCGGCATCACTCTGAATGAGGCAACATGTTTACTTTATTTATGAATTATCCTATTAGTCAGATATGTGTTCTCGTATGAGGAAACCGAATGATCTGCTTTATATGACCAATTTTTCTGAAAAAAAAAAAAGAGCACTCTAATTTGAATGTCTGGTAGCATAGAAAGCAAATAATCACTTGTAATAATTACTTATATTGTGTATAAGATGAAGTTGCTAGTTTAGCTTCTCGACTAAGTTTCTACACAAACTATTCCAGCCACTGCGGCCAATCAGAGACACTCTTTAGCCTATTCTGACATCAGAATATTACTAGTGTGGGGATTTTATAAAAGTCCTGTTCAAAGATATGTCAGAATGGAAATATGTACCCCTTTTTTGACAATAATCTTACAAGTTGCAACTACAGGTTGACCAGTCGGATATTTAATTTTTTTGCCATTTATCAGAACTGCTGTTTACACTTGTTTTTTCTTGCTGATAAACAGCTTAAACTTATACACATCTTTAACACAGTCATGGCTATAAGAAATGCTTCTGACTCAATGTCCCATGAACAGCTTTACTGGACTGGTCGAAATAAGCATGGCAATTAAATCTTCAGCATCCTGTCTCAGTGTCCTGCCTGCAGTACTATATATCACTTATTGACAGTAACACAAATTAAATTGAGTAGGTCTCTCTCTCTCTCTCTCTCTCTGTGTATTCTCTTACATGCTGGTCAAAACTTGCCTGCTTTTTTCCATTTGTCACATTCTGACATCTGTAAAGCCATTCTGAATATTCCTGCCTTTTCGTGCAGTCTTTTAGATTTAAACATTTCCGTTAGAAAGGAAACCTACATGTATCTCTATCAGTAACAAAATAACCATATAGACACAAAGAAACAGACTGAAGATTTGAATGAACTTTATGATAACCAACAAAAAAAGTTTGGCTAATACAGGGCGATTCAAAAAGATTCATCCAAGCACCGTATTTTTATAACTGTGAGGCGCCTAGGAACCAATCACATACCAACTGAAAGAGGGGGTCATAGAGTTTGACTGTGACTGGAAGATGGCTCCCTTCAGTCTGAGAGGAGATGAGACCCCTGAGCAGAAAGCGTTGTGTGTTCTCCACTTCAAAAAGAGTGAATCAGTCATAACTGTGCAGCGTGATTTTCGTGGGCAGTGAAGCTCCAACAGCTCAGAGCGTTCGTCGTTGCTTCGACAACACTGGATGATCTCCGAAATCACACTGAAAGAGCCGTGAGTGCAGCGACACCCGACATGCTCAATCCAGTATGGGATGAGTTTGACCATGGTGTTGATGTTGTCTGTACAGCTGGAGGAGGTTCATACTGAGACCTTGTACAATTACATAATAAAACTTTATGCTCAATTAAACCATTTACAGTTTACTGCATTGATCTGTAACGATTTACAAGTGAAATAAATAAATCATTTTGAAATCAGATGAATGTTTTTCAATCACCCTGTATAATGAATAATAACGATCATCAGAAACATTAAAGTGATTGCTGGATAAATAGATGTGCTTATCGCGTTTCATAGCTTGAATCAAAGCCTCTGATCATGTGATCTTAAATTTGTTTGCATGTTTGATTTTGGGGAACTATTTATTTTATTTATGTTTGAATTATTTTCTTTGAAATTTGACTTGTTTATATTTTATGTATTAAGATTATTTTAATATATAATTACATTCTCATAATCAGTTCCAAAACCTTTTATTGTCTCAAAGTGCCATGTATTTCATTAAATGTTTAGTGTTAGTATTTCATTAAACATTATGATCACTTAGTGTATATTTTTGTAGAAATTGTTTTTCTGTAAATTGTCATACTATTTTCAAATTTATGGCAAATTAAAATCAGTCCCATATATCGGTTATCAGCCTCCTTGTCCATCAGTATTGGCCCAGAAAACTACATATCAGTAGTCATGACCCCCAGACTGAGAATCAGCGATCTACTTTTGGGGATGCTGGATCGTTTATGCTGAGCACCTCATAACTTTGACTTGGCAAATGCTGCAAATACTGTATATTTACTTTTTAATGTTCATATGTTTAACTGGAAAACCATATATTTAAATGTGCTTCTTATGAATGAGTTTCCCCTTCTGTTAGCAGCAATAAAACAATAACTGTTTGTTTTTCCTGTCATCAGATGTGCTGTTCTTAATTGATTTCTCTTTGTTATGTTACAGTCTGCGTTTTGAATAATACTGAACACAACTGCAGATGTGAGGATCAGTATTTCTGGCCATATGACAAATGTGTACAATATGGACATTGTGGTGACATCATCAATGCTGCATGTGGATGCATAAGTGACGTGCCCAATGATGGACAGTACTGCCAGCCCATCTCAGAGCTGACGAGTATGTACAACCTATATGTGGCGTAGATTTGCACATTGATCTCATCTTAAACTGTTGCGCTATATATGGTTCCCTGGCTTAGAAAACACACTGATAATACGTCATTAGTCAGTGCAGTCAGATTATACCCATTGTCCTTACTGGGTCAAATCAACCTGCCTCTATGCTGACAAACTGGTTGCTATCCTGTCTCTTGCAATTTTTATGGGAATGTCCTGTTTTCATTGCTTTCTCATGGGCACAGGAGAATCCTAGACTCCCTTACCACCTAGATCTGAGCTGAAAGCACCAAACAGGAGTTTATTCTATTCACTAAATGCAAATGACACCACTAAGCAGATTTTTTAATACACTTATGCATCAGTGTTAGTTTATCTTTATTCAGTGTTCTTGCAGTAACAAACTATCTGGAGGAGGTTTAATAACTACTATCATATGAGGATCATAGTCCCATTACATTGTAGAACAAAGATTTTAGGATATACATGGTAAAATATAAAATGTCCACCATAGACATTTTCTAAAATCTATGATTTGTTTATACTCTTGAACATTTATTTACTTGACAAAAGTACAAAGAAATTGCTTTTAGTGTTTTGGCTAAACAACAACATGAAATGGTGTAACTTGTATATTCTATAAACTTTCATTTAGAAACATTCCACAAAAAGCAGGTGAATTGGAAACAGATGAGGGTGACAAGATTGGATATAAAAAGAGCATCCATCCAAGGATGGGTCATGGCTCACCATCTTGCCAAACTTCATCAGAGCTGAGGCCATGTTTCACCCTTAGCCACCCCTTGGCTATGCCCCAGTGCCAGGCTCCCCTTAAACTGGCTGTGTTACTATTATGCTTACTTTTTCCCTGAACAACTTCCTACATCCAATTTTCACCCTTTTTCTACCAGCGCTACCTATTGGTGAACTTCAACACCACCAGTCAGTGAGCCCCTCTAAAATGTCTAATGCTAATAGCTGAATCAGTGTCGTAGTGTTTTGGTACCTCTTTTGTCCTTGGATCTCCTTAGTTTAGTTTATCCAGTTTTTATATTTAAACATTGGTTGTATGTAATGAATAGTGTACTGCTTGCTGTCTTCTGTCTTCTGCTAAATTCAGTTTTTGACTGTGATGCAGAATGAAATAAATTCACTAAATGTTGCAGATAAAGCTAAGTTCATCCTTTCCAGCACAGCAAGTGGAGTTCACCTCTCAACAACCTGTTAAATTCATGAGTAAAAATAGTCTGACCTGTTTTAAATAGAACATGCAACAGTGATGAATGAGAAAGAATGAATATTTGGCTTCTGACTTCTGAACTCTGAAACAAAGACTTGGATATGATTAATCATACAATTAACATATTTTAGGGCACAATAAAAAGCTCACTTTATAGATTTTCTAAACATTATCTTTTTGTTTTATAGATATTACATGTCCAACTCCGACAGGTATGTAACAGCACCTGACATATTTCAGTCCATTTTCGTGTTATGGAAATACCATTTCAGCTAAAAAGAAAGCCTTTTGCTTTTGTGATTCTCAGTTCATGTTTTTACATTTTTTGACAAAATCCATGTAATTCAAAATGAATGTTTGCTTTATTCTCTGCAGTCCCTCCAACACTTGTTGAATATGTGGTTAAGACTGACAGTGGATGCAGCAGTGCTTAATCAACTGCTTTGATGTGTTTAATTAAATTAATTAAATTTAATTATTTAATGTCTTTCAATACAGACACTAATCACGTGCCTGGCGACGTATTGCATGGGGAGGAGTTTCGATTGTTAAATAAGGCTACATTTACATTAGCAGGTTGAAGCGGCACAAATCCGATTATTTTGCCCTAATGTGACTCAGATCTGATGTTTTCAGAGCTGTGTGGACACACAAATCTGATCTTTTCAAATCTGACCTGAGCCACTTTCATATGTGGTCCTAGGTCAGATATGTATCTGATTCGTAGCTGTGTGACCTTAATGTGACGCTCAGATCAGAATTCATTCAGCGTTACCATGGCAGCAGCACCGAACAGAAGTTAAAGCCTGGAAACATCTCACCTTTTTCTCCTTCGTCTCGCTCTAATAATGAAGCTGAGAGCTGATCAGAGTTAATTATCTTCAGTGAAGCTCGTTCTGCTCGTTAGTTTGTTGCTGAAGACGCTCGTGATTCATTCATGTGATGTTACTGAGTAGGATGTGTGCATGCGGGTCGTTTTAGAACATCGGTTCGTTCACATTAATGGAATTTGAATCACTTACCTAAACGAGTGGGAACCTGTAACATGGGAGTCTCACCAGACAGAGGATGTGAACCCAGGCTGTTTGAGTTATATCCCAGGGCCTACCAGGTGAGCCACCACAGGTTTTAGGGACACAGGACCCAAGTGCCAAGCTTATGTACAACAGAAGGATGAGCTAAACTAAAATGGAAAAGCTGTCCGAATTTAGAAAACCACACGTTTCTGTCGGGTGGGGAAAAAAGAACAAAGGACGCCAGGGGAAAACTGGCTTTCTCACAAGTCGAGACAGAAATTAGTAATTAAAAGAGACAGGTGACTTTCCCAACAGAAACAGAACCAAAACTGAACAGAAGGGAGGAAGATTCCTTTGTTAGTTAGTTTGTTTTTAAGAAACAGAGAAGGAAACCTTGAGAGGAGGCTGGAGAAACTCTAAAAGTGAGGGGGAGTGCAAAACTACCAGCCATTTCTGTTGACTCACAATGAAGACACAGCAAGGGGTGTCACCTTCTCTGCGCTTATGAAGCCTCTGCCCAGGTGTAGTACATTAGGCTTGATTGGACCTGAGAGGAACGAGGAGCACTTTGTCTCCCTCTGGTGGCCGGGATCGTCGCAGTCCTGAAGCCAGCCGTTATAGAACCATCATGTCAGAGTTATCAGATTTGAGCAAAAAATCTGATTTGAGCAATGAGGGTTGTAATGTGAACATAGCCTTGGAGAGAGTCTTGGAGAGACAGATGCGTTTACACTTCTATAACGTGAGACTTTAAAGAGTAAAGGCCAGTGTTCTTCAAACATCGGCTATACAATACATTTTAAGACTGAGGCCAAAAACAGAAAGTATTCTGTCTATGTAATGATTTATTAACTGGTTTAGGAGATCATCTGTAAAGCAGATTGATGGTTTAACAAACAAATAAGTAAATACTGTGTATTAAATAAATATCTCCAATAACTAATGAAACATGAGTGAAGTCAGGTTGGTCCCATGATTAACTCACCTTTAGATTGACAGATACTTGCATATCTTTGTGTTTTTATGTGCTTCATTTTCCACTTTGCATTAGGACTTTAAATTTGTTGCATAAAACCTATGAAATGTGCTCTTACCGTTACAACATCTTGAAGTAATCTTGTTTCTTTCTCAGCAACCGCTGCTCCAGTAACTACAGGTATGGTTTACAAATGTGATTCTACCTTCTTTAATTCCTTGTTTGAA
The DNA here is from genome assembly GCF_904425465.1 of Colossoma macropomum. Lineage (NCBI taxonomy): Eukaryota > Metazoa > Chordata > Actinopteri > Characiformes > Serrasalmidae > Colossoma > Colossoma macropomum. The sequence goes on from NW_023494795.1 coordinate 7,253,684, forward strand.
AATGGTGATTGTGTGAAACTGAGTAGACAAGCATTAGACACAAGTAAGGATGAGGTTGTGCTCCAACACAGTTCAGTTAATGTGAAGGCATGAATAATAGACAGGTACTAACTGTTAAGGTCATTAGGGACACTTTGTTTTTGGGCTTCTGCTTCTCTCACTTTAACTCTTACGTTGAAAGATGATCTGGTTTCCAGTGTTGCTTTCAGGGCAGTTTAAATGCTTCTGCTTGTTCCCAGGTGTTGAGATATGTGAGATGTATTTTCTAAAATCTATGATTAATCTTGACGTGCTTTTGTTTCCATCACATGATCTGCAACAACAGCGAAGACAATTACAGGTATGATTCCAAATTTCTTTATCCTCTTTAAAAATGAATTTAATCACTGTCACTTTTGCTGTAGATGACATAGACAAGCACAGGAACACATAAGGATGGGTTTGTATTCAAACTCATTTGGTCTCCTAGAAGACATTAATAACAGACACAAACATGGTGCCCGGCAAAAGTTTTCAACCCCATTAAAAGGGGTTAGATTTGTCTAGATAACTAGATTACAGATTGTTCCAGACAGTAATTTTGCTGTTAGCATAAGTATTCAAACCCTTAAAACTAGTGCTTGCTGGAACCACCTTTTACTACAAAAACAGCTTTAAGTCTGTTGGGGTAAGTTTCTACCAGCTTTGCACACTGTTGGAAGTGATTTTTTCATGCCAGACTTGCTCCAGTTTGTTTAGAGACAATTTCTAAAGTTTTCATCTTTGAGAGGAGAAAATCAAGCTGCACTGTTGCTTCAGATCTGAAGAGATCCACAGGTGTTTCTGTCCACCCTTCCACTATAAAAAGACACCTGGATGGTTGGATGATGCTTTTGCTCAATCTTTAAATAGTGCCACAGATTCTTGACTGCATTGAGATCTGGACTTTGCCTTGGCCACTGCAAGACACTCAACTGTCTGTGGTTCAACCACTACTGAGATCTTTGTCCTACTGAAAGGTGAAGTTTCTCCCAAGCTTTAGATTTTAAACAGACTGAAGCAGGTTGTCCAATGAAGGGTGAGGCACGTCTCCATAATCTGCCACCGAGGACTGAAGAGCCTGTCTGGCCTCCATAGACTGGATGGTCAAATGTATGGTACATTTTAGCCATGAATTGGTCTATGGAGCCATATGTAGGTTGACGCTCCCAAACTGGAGTTGTCCAAGCAAGGGCCCGGCCTGTGAGCAGTGAGATTCAGTAGGGAATTGGGAGGGCTGCTGCTGGAAGGCCAGGGAGCATTGCTGCAAAAACCCCCTGCAACACCTCAGATCCCCTCTGTATCTCTTGGGAGCAAATAGGTGGGGTTCAGCTCAGAAAGAGGGTTCAGTGGCAGGTGGACATGGGGAGACATACAACTGCAGGTGAGACTGGTGGTGGGGCAGTCACAGCCTGCAGGATTTCTGCCAGACCCTGTAGTGGAGAAAAGGCCTGCTGCAGGGCCTGCTTGAGTCTACCAATGGCCACATGCTGATTAGCCAGGGCCAATTTCATGTCATTAATAGATCTGATCATAAGCGGAAATTTAGGGGTTAGGGTTTGGGACAGCCACCTCCCAACAGAAAGTACCTGATAAATGATTATTTATATATATTGCTGTTGTCGGAAGAAAAGCTTCATTTTTGACGTTTTTCTGTTTTTGACATAATTTGAAAATGCCTGTTGCCCTTTACATTGTATGTATATTTCATGATGAATGGGCAAAAAGAAATGACCTGAAATGACTTGGAAAAAGGTCTGTTTCCATTGACTTACATTAAAAGTAAAGTAGGTTTATTCCTTCTCCTGTAAAGTTACCATTTCGGAGATACGAGGTTTTCTTCCGACAGCAGCGATATATTAAGCTTATTACTATTTTAATGAATACATTATATTTTAGTAGATCGTGACATCATCTTTGTAAAAATTCTTCATTGTTTTTTAATATAGTATTTTACTGAGGGACCGCAGTTTGACATTTGGTAGAATGGTCCATTCATAACTGTTCTTTTTCATTTGTTTTCATAACTGCTGTTCTTTTTCATGTGTTTGCTTCTCCAGAAAATACTAGAACTATATCAATGAAAATAAATCAAGTGTTTGACAGCACACTCACAGACACAAGCAGTTCAACGTACATAAAGTACAGTGGTGACATCACAAGTTCAGTGAGTATGGCATATATTTATGTGCTTTCAATATCCATCAAATACAAACTGTCAATAAAAATAAACATCTTTTTCAGGTTAACAGTGTTTACGCAAGTGTACTTTCCTCTTCATACAAAGCTGGTTCTGCGAAAGTCATTCAGTTCAGGTAAGGTTGGTGGAGTGTAGTGGGTAACACCTCTGCCTTCTACGCTGTAGAGTGGGTTCAATCCCTGGCCTGAGCAATCACCCTGCACTATACCAATAAGAGTCCTTGGGCAAGACTCCTAACACTACCTTTGCCTACCTGTGTAAAAATGAGAAAATTGTATGTCACTCTGGATAAGAGCGTCTGCCAAATAATGTAAATGTAAGGCTGTTTATCTTCTTTTATCTAGTTTAACCATTATGCTTTTAAAGGAATAGTCTAGACTAGAGGCATAATTCATAAGATTTTTCATTTCCCCAGTAACCAAGACAGGCTTTCTGTACATGGTTTATGAAATATCACTAAGACATGGGTTCCAAATTAGTGATGAGCACTTTTCATAACAAGCAACAAAAACCACAGATATAACTGAACTGGAAATATCTAAACATGCCCCGTGCTGTGATTTGAATCAAATGTGTGGACACTATCGCTCTGTATATTTATGTCCTGAATTATGTTTCGTGTTTTATCAGGGCTGGCAGTGTGATAGCAGACATCAGCATTATAACAACAAGTGATACACTTGATTTTAGTGCAGCAAACATACAATTGGCTTCTGTTCTCAGTAACAAAGGATATCCAGTGAGTGCAGATTCATTTGCTGAAATTGGTAAGGTCATATTTATGTTTAGCTTTAAACGCTTTTATTATCTTTTACTTTTGTTCTTTTAAAAACATAATAATAAAAATTATAATATCAAAATATAGCAGTAATGTAACTAATGTACAGAGTATAGTCTTTATCATGCTCTGGATTCTGTGTGCTATTTGTCCTACAGCACCCCTCACAGTTATTACTCTTAACTAATTAATATTATAATAGTTTGCTTTGCCCAACGTTGTACTTGATTTTGTTGACAGACATTTTTCAAATTTCACTTAATGGCAAATGGAGTCATTTATTTATGGTTACATAAATGTGTTATACAAAGCTAACTACGTGTCCCTGGCTTTTGTTTTTAGTGGAAAATGGATTATATAATAGCAAAGACTACATTTACCCTGGAAAAGTTATGGTTTTGACCTGTAATCCTCCAGCCTCAAGTACTGGAGGAATAAGCTGGAGTTTGAATGATTACAGTCTTGGCCCCAGTACTAAATATCAAATCAGTACTGATGGGAAAACACTCACCTTGACAAGCACCAGTGATCAGGACAGTGGTAGGTCATGATTAATTGATAAGATATGATGATATTTTTATATTTGTTCATGTCAGGTGAGGTATCGAAGATTCTGAGTGCAAAGACTAGTCAACTAGTATACTAATGTTTTTTGGAGGAGCTAATAAACAAATCCAGTCAGATCTGTATTTAAACAGTTGTCAACAAGCAGGAAAACAAACAAAGAGAGTTAAATTCTGAAATGTATTGAACAGTTTAAATATCGATTAATCTGAAAACAGATGAAACTTTTTTATGCACAAAAAAGCTTATGTGCACACTCTGATAATTCAGCTGTGTGTTTTTGTGCACAGAATCTGCACCAGCATACCACAAACATTTAGTACCCCTAGAGCTCCTAGAACCAAATCCTAGAACCACATTAGTGTTGTAGAGAAGAGGCTCTGTCTTAATCTTTCTGAAAAATACTATTCTTCCCAAACTAGTTAGCCAGCTAACATTAACCATTTACTGAGCTATAACCCTGAAAAATAAAAATAAAAATAACTAAAAAAATCAAACAGCTATGCTGCAGACCCATTTTGAATGTTTAGAAAAAATAATGTGATTTATTATTATTTCAGCCTCAGATTCTTTGCTCATTTTCTGTGCAGAACATATAAAATAACCCATTTTCAGTGTCTTCACTCTGTTCACCCCCCACACATTTATATTACACATGTGGTGTTGGGTGAACCTGCGGGGAGTAAAAGTGTGGAGGTGCTGTGTCCTTCACTCTGTTCTCCTCCTACATGGCCTGCTGTTAGTGTGTGTGTCTGTGTGTGTGTTTGTATATATGTGTGTGTGTGTGTGTGTGTGACAACATGGACAGGCTGCTGACTGGCTACAGCTGCTAAAGAAGAACCCTATGCTGGACACTTGTGATATTTTAAAATCTGGTATTTTTACATAAATTGTTATGGCTGTATTGATTAAAAAAATTGATTAAATAATGTGGTGGGTCCACCAGATCACTGAGTAACAAACACATCAACACCACACAAGGGCCAAATGAGTAGACTTACTATTTGATCATTCTTCTGCAGTTTCTGTAATGTCTGTAATTAGGGAGGGGCGGGGGATGGAGTGGGGGGTTCTCAAAATATTTTTAACCCTAGAAAAGACTCTGAAAAAGCACCTGTACAAACACCTGTGGAAGAATTCAGAAGAATACTGAAATCATCACTGTAAAAGGTTTTTTTCTGATCTTAATGGTTTCTTTTATCAGTTACTTTAATCATGATTTTCTCTTTGCCTTACAGGTAAATATGCATGCAGAACGACTGTAAACTCAATGGCATACATAATCTTTCAAATAATGACAGTTCAGCCATTTCCCAACGTCAATGTGAATTCCTCAAAAACATTGAGATGTGGTTCGTCCATCACTCTGCAGTGCTGTGCTGCGAGCGCCTATACAGTTCAGTGGAACTTGGCTGATCCAGCTGAGCCACTAACAGGTCAAACACACAAACAGCAGACACATTTTCTGTATTTTGTTTGAGCAGATTAACTGTGAAACACTGAAAATATCAATGTGCCTCCTGCACTAGTTTTTGCTGTTTTCAGCATCCGTTCTCACTAACCTCAGAGTGATAGAGAAGTAATTTCATACAAGTAGAAACTGGATTATTATTAGTTCATATTAAATATTTAATTTTCATGTGCAAATCAAATTCTGTTTTACCAAAAATTGTAAAATTGTAAATGTTTACTAGTTGAAACGTAATGTTTACATGTGTAAGTTGAATTCCTGAGATCAAGAAAAATGAGAAAAGAAAGTCTAGGACAGCTTGCCACAGTTATTAGAATTTCAGCATGTGAATGTAATTTCTAACTTAAATGTAAAATGTAAAATTTTGGACTTTGGATTTTGAAATTCAGTTAAAATGTGATTTGTATTGTTTCAGTATGTGTGGTAAAGAAACACTTTGCCAGAGTAAACAGAGAAACATTTTTCCATGATTGCCTCAATGGTTCTTTTCCTGAAGCCCCTTTCTCTTTTTGTGCAGACCCAACGACAGGTTGCAACACCTATAAGGACTCAGGTAGCATTGCGGGAAACTGTAACAACACGGACAAAATTCACACATTCATATGGGAGGTCCGTGAGCTCAGTGGAAGCCTCTATGCTTATGGTTCTGTCAGAATAAATGTGACGTCAAAGAGTGAGTTGTTTATTTATCCTTCTATAGGACATTTTTTCTTGAGAGATATTCTGAAAAAAAAAACTCCAACATGGTAAATATCTGAATTTCTAGCTGAACAGATGCAGGAACTGTATTGGCATTGTTTAGTAAGGGAGTGTGGTGCACAATCTAAACCAGGGTAAATTGTAACCGATTTTAGTGTCATTAAACACTGTTCCACTAGTGTTACAAGCCAAAGAACCCTTTATTGGTATATTATATAGCCCTTTTTGCTCAGAATGTACAGTTGTCCAGAAAGTCACAGCATAACAGTACGTACAAACAAACATGACCACATTGGAGAGCACAGCTACTTTATAGGGGGTATAATGTGAACATTCCTGTGTTTTGGATGTTTTTAGATTGTATGTAGTTGCAAAACAGCTAACACCTCAACACAAATGTTTTGGCTAACAGATTCTACACAGACACATGTTTTAGAAGATAAAGCCTCAAAAGCTGAGTCACTGTGGTTGGGGTTGGAGAAATCTCTGCCTAAGACTCTCCATTCACATGTGCACACAGCATCTGGTATCTATAGTAAGCTCAGCTGGCCACAACTGTCAAGATTTTGCCAGTTCCTGCTTGGCTGTCCGTATGCAATCATCATGGGCATACGGCAGTCATGGGCTGGAGGTTAGGGAACCAGCCTTGTTAGCTGACAGTACGTAGTACTGAAGTGCCCTTGAGCAAGGCACCCCCAACTGCTCCCCAGGTGTTGTGGATAGGGCTGCAGACCCGCTGACTGAATTTGACTTTTGACTGACTGAACTATTTACACATGACAGGTACCTGAAGCAAAGTTTATTACAACCTCATTTCCAAAAAAGTTGGGAAGCTGCGCAGAATGTAAATAAAAATAGAATGCAATGATCTGCAAATCTGTCACAGTTTCCCCTTGTTCCTGTGTCTGTTTCTTGCTTTGTTTTGTAGCCATGTGATTTCTGCCATGTGCTTGTGGTTTTGTTTTGGTTCTTGGGCATTGAGGAGAATGAGCTTAGGCTTCAGGAGGGTTACCATTTGCTTTGACAACTTAAGCCGTTTCTCTCTGGTGGGGGTGAGAGGGCCACCATGGTCTTGGCCCACATCTCCACCATCCTGGATGGGGAGAGAGACAGTCTCCCCCGGAGGATAATTTTGGGGGGGCGCCAAGGGACTCGGGCTATGACCGGTGTATCGCCCAACAGCAAGCCGTGGCTGCTCAAGCCTCCATGGCCCAAGTCACACAGCCAGTTATAACCCTGGGGCAAGTGTTGTCTGAACAGGAGTTGAAGGAAGGCAATCTGTTGAAGAAGCGGAAGCGGAAACCCTGATCTACTTGCCTTTGTGTGTCAAGTGCCGGCTCCCCGGCGTGTTCCAGTGCCGGCTCCCCGGCGTGTTCCAGTGCTGGCTTCCAGAGTTTCTGTGCCCCGGGCAGCTCCTGTTCCTGTTCCCGTGCCCTGGGCAACTCCTGTTCCTGTGCCCCGGCTGCCCTTGCAGTCCACTGCCCAACCTAAGAACTTTCAGTCTATGTTCTATCCTGTGTCTAGACAATGTTTTACCCCACATTTTGTTCCCGTTTCTGTTAGAATGTTTGTGTCTGTTAACATTACCGTTTTTGTGTCAATTTCTAGATTTGCATCTGTCCCTGTTCCTGTCCCTGTTACTCTCATAGTCTCTGTCCCTGTTTGTTGTCTGGTCCCATGCCCAGTTTAGTTGAAGCTCTGAGTCCTGGTGTCCTGTTCCCTGTCTCGTCTCCTGTTTGGCACGTTTAATGGTTTTTTGGTCCCTCCTCCTACCCGGCTCCCACGTCAGATGGCTTGTTTTTCGCGCCTCAGGAGCTGCGCATTAGGAGGGGGGGTTCTGTCACAGTTTCCCCTTGTTCCTGAGTCTGTTTCTTGCTTTGTTTTGTAGCCATGTGATTTCTGCCATGCGCTTGTTTTTGTTTTGGTTATTGTGCTCCGCCCTTTCCCCCGCCTTCTCCATTAGTATCTTCACCTGTCTGTAGTTTCTGCCCCCCCCCAGGTATTCCCCATTTGTTGTAACCTTTATCTAGCCCTTTGTTTCAGTTAGTGTTGGTCTGGTCTACTTGTCACCTTGTCTGATGTAGTTGTTCTTTCCCTGCCTTGTGTTTGCTCTTGTTTCTTTGTTTAAATCTTGTAGTTAATTACTTTGTTAGCTTATTTTGGTTATTAAAGTCTGCTCGCACTTAAATCCAGCCTCCCTGCACATCCCTCTACATGACAATCATGTAAACCATATTTTTTAAAGGAAAATAGTGGAAAGACAGTGTATCAAATGTTGAAACTGAAATTTTATTGTTTTTTGAAAGATATTTGCCCATTTTCAATTTGATGCCAACAAACAACACGTTACAAAACATTTGGGACGGGAGCATGTTTAACACTGTTTCATCACCTCTTCTTTTAACAACACTCTGTAAGCGTTTGGAAACTGAGGAGACCAATTACTGTAGTTACGAAAGTGAAATGTTTTCCCATTCTTGTTTGATATAGGATTTCACAGTTCAGGGGCTCCTTTATCCATGATTGTCCATGATTTCCAAAAGCACTTCAAATTTTTATTTGTCAGACCACAGAACACTTTTCCACTTCCCCTCAGTCCATTTTAAATGAGCTCAGGCCCAGAGAAGGTGGCAGCGTTTCTGGATCCTGTTTATATATGGTTTCTTCATTGCATCTTAAAGTTTTAACTTACATTTGTTGATGCAGCGATAAAGTGTTTCTGAGCCCATGCAGTGATTTCCAGTACAGAATCATGTCTGTTTTTAATGCAGTGCCACGTGAGGGCCCAAAGATCATGGCTAGCAACTACTGGTTTTTGGTCTTGTCCCTTGCATGCAGAGATTTCTCCAGATTTTCTGATTGACCTGTTGCCAATTAACCACCAGGTGTTTTTTAGCATCACACAACTTTACCAGCCTTTTCTTGCCCCCGTCCCAACTTCTTTGGAACGTGTTGTTGGCATTATATTCAATTCAATTCAAAATGGGCATATATTTTTCAAAAAATAATCTCTGTTTCCACATTTGATATGTCGTCTTTATACTATTTTCAATGAAATATAGGGTTTTACTTGCACATCATTGCATTTTTTTTTTTACATTTTGCACACTGTCCCAACTTTTTTGGAAATGGGGTTGTATTAAAAAGTTTATTATTAATTTTGATTCATAGCAGTGATGTGTATGTAGGTTAATAATCTAATGTAAACCAAAATTTTAGATAAATGCTCTGCGCTCCCCTACATCAACCCATTTCTTCAACATTCTGACAGAACATTTTTATGTTTGAATAGCTTTGTTTGCCACCTTTTTTCTAATCTTTCACCCCCCCACACCCCCCCACACAGATTTGTTCTGCTACAGTGATCAATTTGGAGGTGGGAAATTAAATGACAATGCGACTAGTGCTTGTGATGCAGACAGCGTTGGCAATGTGACGGCTCGCTGTAATTCCAACCTAACAGACACAACAAAAGGTTACTGGGTCATTGAGGAAACTAACTGTATCTTGCGTGCCCTCCAGAACCTGCTAGAAAGAGCTATGGTAATATAACGTTCTTGTTTCTATCAAATGCATTAGCCAATGAGCGGATACAATGTTTTGAATATCCATAGTAAACCATTATGCTTTTTGTAGAATTTACAAGCTGCAGATGTTCCACAGTTTATGGCTGACCTCCAAAATGTCACTGAAACATTTGCTGATAAGATCACAGATTCTCCTCTGAATGTCTTAACAACTGTGGACTTACTAAAAATCATTGCTAACGTCTCACAGTCATTTAGGGTCGATAAGCCCATTATGACGGTATGTATGACAGTCTTTGTCTGGTTTTGTGGCAACTTTGAATTTGATATTTGTTGTTTTGTGCGTTTTTATTATATTTAATGAATATTTCAATTTTTTAGAATTTCCTAAAAACAGTGGACATTATTGGGTCAAAGCAAGCTCAGAATACATGGCAGAAGTTGAACAGAGGCAGCACAACTGAGAACGCAAGCTCTGCACTTCTGAGGTCTACTGAGGAAATGGGGAGCACACTAACAGACGCAAGCTTCAGCATAACAACAAACAGCACCCAACTGAACAGAACTAAAACGTCTGGTTCGTTTTTTGGAACATTTGGCACAAATTCCACTACAGAGATAGATATCCCACAGTTTAATGGACTGACTTCAATCACCACCATAGTTTTCTCAACTCTTGACAATGTCTTGCCTGTTCGAAATACAACTTACAATGGCAATCAAACCAAAATCAATGGAGACGTGGCTGCAATTATTGTGAAAAATACAGTTTACAACCTCTCTCTTACCTTTGATATTACAAATACATCACTGGGAAGCCCTCAGTGTGTCTTTTGGAACTACAGTCTTTTGGACGGGATTGGAGGATGGGACTCAACTGGATGTGAAATAAAGCTTTCGAATCAAACTGAAAAGATTACATGTGTATGCAACCACACAACCTCATTCTCGATCCTGATGTCACCTTTTTTTGTGGACAGTCTTGTTTTAGGTTTTATAACGTTCATCTGTGTCGGCATTTCAATGATCTGCTTAATTTTGGCCCTCATTATTGAGATCATCGTATGGAAGCCCTTGACCAAGAATGACACAGCCTACATGCGCCACGTCTCCATGGTCAACATCGCTCTGTCCCTCCTGATTGCGGACATATGCTTCATCATTGGAGCAGCTATCGTTAACAAAGGAGAACAGACACCAGTGGGTCCCTGCAGTGCAGCAACGTTCTTCATGCACTTCTTTTACCTTGCTCTCTTCTTCTGGATGTTGTTCTCAGCACTTCTACTCCTCTACCGCACCATTTTGGTGTTTTCCAGAATGTCCAAACCTGTGATGATGGTCATAGCATTCTTTCTTGGCTATGGGGCCCCATTACTCATAGCCGTCATCACTGTGGCGTCAACAGCTGGAGGTGGAGGATACATCCAGGAAGAGAACGCCTGTTGGCTGAACTGGAAAAAAACAATGGCCATGCTGGCATTTGTGATTCCTGCTCTGAGTATCGTAGCTATAAACTTCCTGGTGCTGCTTGTGGTCATATGTAAGATGTTAAGGAGGGGAGCTGGTGCCGCCACTCAGCCAGATGAGAAACATGCCGTATTGGTCATTGCCAGATGTGTGGCCATTTTAACCCCTCTCTTTGGTCTGACCTGGGCGTTCGGCATCGGGACCATGGTGTCATCTGCTTTAGGGATTCACATTGTGTTTGCCCTCCTCAATTCTCTGCAGGTACTAATGTTTTATTCATGTATTTCTGTTGTAACTTAAGTCTTGATTGCTGATATGGCCTTAAAATATCTGAAATTTAAAATAACATTTCTGTTGTACATGTAAGCTCATTTCAACCAATCGTTTTTCCCCCTCCTCTTTGTTTCTGTCAGCAGTATGTCACAGTTTTTAACGACACCGATCAGGCGTAACATTATGACCACCTCCTTGTTTCTATGCTCATTGTCCATTTTATCAGCTCCACTTACTATATAGGTGCACTTTGTAGTTCTACAACATCTGTTTCTCTGCATACTTTGTTAGCCCCCTTTTACCCTGTTCTTCAGTGGTCAGGACCCCCATGGTGGTGGATCATTCTCAGCACTGCAGTAACACTGATGTGGTGGTGGTGTGTTAGTGTGTGTTGCGCTGTTTTTTTTGGCTGGATGTTTTTGGTTGGTGGACTATTCTCAGTCCAGCAGTGACACTGAGGTGTTTAAAACCTCCAGCAGCACTGCTGTGTCTGATCCACTCAGACCAGCGCAACACACACTAACACACCACCACCACGTCAGTGTCACTGCAGTGCTGAGAATGATCCACCACCCAAATAGTACCTGCTCTGTGAGGGTCAATGGGGGTCCTGACCACTGAAGAACAGGGTAAAAGGGGGCTAACAAAGTATGCAGAGAAACAGATGGACTACAGTCTGTAACTGTAGAACTACAAAGTGCACCTATATAGTAAGTGGAGCTGATAAAATGGACAATGAGCGTAGAAACAAGGAGGTGGTCATAATGTTATGCCTGATTGGTGTATATTGAACGTTCGAGTTCTTATGTAAAATTAAATGTCAAATATTCCTCAGAATATTGACTTATTATGGAATAATGTCATGCTTTCTCAAAGTGTGATAACCCATTACTTCAACATAAGTCAAGATGTCAAGAAACTTGAAAGAAATTTTTTGACACAAGTGAAAAATATCAGCATAAGTAACATTTTTGGAGAAACATATCATTAATTTAACTATCTAAACCAAAATCCTGAGAAAAATAAGTCATTATTTTATTATAAACTGTCAAATTTAATTAAAAAGACACAAGTGTTGACATAACTATTGCTGCCAAAAACAAGCAATTGTTTTTGTTTCTCTACCTGGAGGTAATGGGCCTCCATAGCTGGACGATTCTGTAAACTTGATAAACTATGAAAAAATGTTTGACCTGTTTCATGAGTGAAGTTGTCTTCTTCATCTCTTCAAAGGGTTTCTTTATTTTTGTGTTTGGAATTCTGCTGGATAGTAAGGTATTTATTCTCTCTTTGCCATCTTTTTCTTACTCAATTCTCAAATGCAAGTAAGATTTTCAGGCTAAATATTCAGTACATTAAAAAAAAAATATATATATATATATATTGATCTGTTTTATGATCACAGATCCGTGAAGAACTGGCAGGAAAATTGAGTCTAAAGAATTTCAGCTCTGGCCAAACCAAGGTAAGTTCCCTTTCATATCAGATCACAGCATTTCAGTGATGTGTGCGCTTACATGAAATTTTTAATGGATTGTTACTGAACCATGTTTTACTTTGTTTCCTTCAACATTATAGACTACTAGTACAGGCGTATCATCTTCTAGTGGACAGGGGCGTAGAAGTAAGTATCAAGCTGACAGATTCAGTTTTATCTCTTTAATAAAAACCATTGATCTTTACTTGATATAAGAAGGCCTTCTAAAAATTGCTGGAAGAAAAAAATCTTGCTAGTATTATTATTAGTAGTAGTAGTAGTAGTAGAAGTAGTAGCAGTAATATCTCACTAACACAACCTATTGGTAAAAAGTGGGTAATAATATGATATTATTGTAACAAATTATACTAACCAAAATATTTTTCTTGTTGTTCTAGTTAGTAATTGTAGCCATAACTAGTTGGTAAAAAATGAAAAAAACAATGGTACCAAACTCTAATTACAAAACAACTAGTTACTGACTGTAGCCCCTTTAGACGTTCTTTATATTGTATATTATATTGCATTATACAGTGTCCATCTTATCTGTTTATACAAAATATTACCCCAACTCTTTTATATTTTTTCAATAATATTTTAGAATATTAATTATTATTCCAAAAACAGTGAAGTAGTTGTGCTGAAATGGTATTAGAGCTGTAAAATACTACTTCACTTGTTTTTCCTTTGTTTCTCACCTGTTATGTTTTAAATAATCAGGTGCAATATGTACTGACGCAGTAACAGGCTGTAATAACAGTGAACCTAAATGGTATTGGAGCTGTAAAACGCAAACTTTTTACGTCTTGTTTCTCGGTTACTGCATTTCTTCAGGTGATAACATCAGTTCTTGGGTAATCAGTAATGTGGGTAACTGCACAGAAATTATGACTAAATTTCTACATTATAATCACCCATGGTTGTTCTATTACAACTCTATTTCTAAAAAAGTTGGAACTAAATAAAATGTAAATAAAAAAAATGCAATTATATGCAAATCATGTAAGCCCTATATTTAATTGAAAAGAGTACAAAGACAACATATCAAATGTTTAAGCTGAGAATTTTTTTGAAAATATTTGAAAAATGTAGGTGCATTTTGAATTTGATGCCAGAAAAGCACCACTGTGCTGCATCACATCTTCTTTTAACAACACTTGAGGCAAACTGAGGAGACCAACTGCTGTAGTTTTGAAAGTGAAATATTTTTCATTCTTGTTTGATATAGGATTTTAGCTGCTAAACAGTTCAGGGTCTCCTTTGTTGTATTTTTTTGTTTCATAATGCGTCAAATGTTTCCAGTGGGTGACAGGTCTAGACTGCAGGCAGGCCAGTTTAGCACTCGGACTCTTTTAATACGGAGGAATGCTGTTGTAACACATGCAGAATGTGGTTTGACATTGTCTTGTTGAAATAATCAAGGTCTTCCCTGAAAAAGACGTCGTCTGGATGGCAGCATATGTTGCAAAAACCAGTATATATTGTTTAGCATTAATGATGCCTTTACAAATGTGCACATCACCCATGCCATGTGCACTAACGCCCCCCTTTACCATCATGAATACTGGCTTTTGAACTGTGCACTGATAACAAGACGGATGGTCTTAAGCCTAGAGGACATTTCAAATTCTTTTCTAAAAATAATTTGAAATTTTGATTCATCAGATCACAGGACACTTTTCCTCCTTGCCTCAGTCCATTTTAAATAAGCTTGGGCCCAGAGAAGGCAGTGGTGTTTCTGAATCCTGTTTATATGTGGTTTCTTTTTTGCATGGTATAGTTTTAACTTGTATTTGTGGATGCAGTGTTGAACTGTGTTCACAGACAGTAGTTTTTCAAGGTGTTCCTGAGTCCATGCTGCAATTTCCACTACAGAACCTCGTCTGTTTTTAATGCAGTGCCGTCTAAGGGCCCAAAGATCATGGCCAGCCAGTGTTGGTTTTCAGCCTTGTCTCTCGCACACAGAGATTTCTCTGGATTCTCAGAATCTTTTACTGATATTATGAACTGTAGATGATGAAATCCCCAAGTTCTTTGCTATTTTATATTGAGAAATGTTATTCTTCAATTGTTGCACTATTTTCATGAATAATGAGTGGTGAAACCCTCCCCGTCTTTACTTCTGAAAGGCTTAGCCTCTCTGGGATGCTCTTTTTATACCTGTCACATTACTGACCTGTTGCCTATTAACTACCAGGTGTTTTTTAGCTTTACCCAACTTTACTAGTCTTTTGTTTTCCTGACCCAACTTTTTTGAAATGTGTTGCTGACATTAAATTCAAAATGGGCATATATTTTCCACAAAAAAAAACAATATAGTTTCAAAAGTTTCAACTTTTGATATGTTGTCTTTTTACTATTTTCAATTAAATATAGGGTTCAAATGATTTGCGCATCATTGCATTCTGCTTTTATTTCCCAACTTTCTGGAAATGGATTTGTACTTGTACATGTAGTTCTATCTACAGACAGTGTAGTTATCATGGAACAGATGATGCAAATATATAGAGATCGCACAGAATCTGGGCTGGAAAATGCAACATCTACAACATCACATGTTCCTTTTGTTTTACTCACAAAATACTGTTACTTAGCAGAGATCCGAAAATCTGATGTCTGAAATTAGTTCAAAACTGAAAACCACATCACATATATCTTTATACACCATTTTTATCTTTATTTACTTATTATTAAGTAACAACCACAAAATTGATGTGGAAGCATCAGCAGATGTACTTATTGGCATACTAACTTAACTGAGAGCCAATTTGCAAATTATCATGAACACTTTAAAATGTGGTCATGAACATAAGAATTGCCTAATGAGGTTAATTGAATGAGGTAAATATCTAATAGACTAGATATTAAATTGGGGAAACATCTTCATCATAATTGTGGAGTTTCTCAGCTGTCATACTTGAATAGAAGTATGAATATGAATAGAATGCCACTTACGGACTGCTGCAGAATGAGCTTCTTTAGGGACTGGGTAGGGGAACCTGCAATAACAGGAATTTATTTGGCTGGATGGGCTTTAGGCTGGAATTATGCTGGACACATAATGAATTGCACATGTGCGAGAAATATATCGTCCATGCATGGTACAAACAGTGTAAAACACTATACATGAGTTTACCTGTTAAAAATAACTTTTTTAAATATTTTAATTAAACTTTTAATATTTTGTAGTCTGAGCCAGAAAGCTGTTCCATTCTGACTTTAGAGTGCATTTCAGTGAGATCTGGTCCTCTTCCATCCCTGACATACAGGAAAAAGCACAGTTTGGATGTTTGCGTTTACTAGCCGAATTGTCAGGCTAATTGTGATACTTTATTAAAGCACTGAAAGTTCCAGTCTTCCGGTTTTATCCACTATTCTATCCAGCCACTCCTACCAAGGGCACAAGTGTCAGATACCTTTGGAGATTTACTTATTTTTTTACTTATTACAAATCCTGTGAATTGCTTGTGAAATATGGTCTGCCATAATAATTTCTAAATGTATGATACACCTCAATAATAGCTATGAAATATGCTTGCCATGGGGGGCCTCCCAGCAGTTGGGGGCCCTAAGCAGCCTGCATAGTTTGCGTATGAGAAAAACTAGCACTAACATCAGTAACTTCTGATTGAATTATATTTTATTCTCTGAGTAATAGCAAATTTAGCAATGTGCAAAAAATTTAATTTACCTACATCTGTTAATCATTTCTACAAACACATCATTAGGATTTTGGCCCAGTTAGGTATTGCCTTGCATTCAATCTGAACAGTATCCTGCACTGTAAAATGGCACCTAACTTTTGCTTGTTCTTTACAGATGCGTACAACGTATCAAACGCCAGTGGAGTCCCGGCTTCATCTACATACAACTCAGACACATTTATGAATACTTAGTGCAAATGCCTCACAAATGTAATGCTTTACTGCATGAATTGTGAAATACATATGAAAAAAAAATCTTTTGAAATGGCATAATGTATAAAAAAGAAAAATATATACATAGATTTTTGAGAGGAGTATTTTGCATTTTCTTGCCATATGGTAACAGCGTACAGCATGTAATGGGCTTTAAATCATTCCGAAAATTGTTAATCTAAATTGTAAAGTTTAAATTTTCAGTTTTGATTAAAATTTAAAGCAGTAGTCTTAGTATTCATTAGATTATGGGACTATTGCACGTGTTTCTGTTGAGACCCTGTTCCTGTACAGATTTGATCTACATTTTATTTTGTAATAAGAGGTGAGGACAGATCACATTCTGAATCAATTATATTTGTAATCATTGCATTAATCATCTTGCTTTACTGATTAAACAGAATTATCTGATAACATTGTTTATTG
The DNA here is from genome assembly GCF_904425465.1 of Colossoma macropomum. Taxonomy (NCBI): domain Eukaryota; kingdom Metazoa; phylum Chordata; class Actinopteri; order Characiformes; family Serrasalmidae; genus Colossoma; species Colossoma macropomum. The sequence goes on from NW_023494795.1 coordinate 7,270,501, forward strand.
TTTATTATTCTGAAGAATAATAAAACATGCTGTAATGATTGTTGTTTCAGTGCCTGCAATCATTACTTTTTGTACAGCTGTGTAACATAGTGTAGTGTTTAGATGGAAATTACTAATACTAAGACAAAGAGTTCAGCACTATTTAGCTTTCTAGCTATCTTACTCTTCCTGTGACTGGATTCATTTCTTGCTGTAAATTTAATATACAGCAATGTGTTGAGTGTCTGTTACTATGTTAATGCTTGTGTTATTTTATTTTGGAGGACAAGTGAAGCATAAAATTCAAGTTTGTCTCCATTAGCTAGAAATAACTGAAGCATCAATGAACCCTAACTTAGCACTGAAACTACAGTCTTACTGGAGAAACTTACCAGGTGAAATGACCACTTTCCTCATGGCAGCAAAACAAAGGAAACTGAGCTCTCTCTGTTTGACTGATTTTAACAGCTTCTGCAGGTAAAACAAGCACAACATTCACCACAAGGCTGAAATAGACCAAGGCTAAATTTATGTGCCAGCTTCATATTCGAATTTGCAGTCAGGTGCTGGAATACTGCTTCACCATTTAAGGTGGAACAGAAAATTTGAACTTCAGCTTCGGACATTTACCATCATTTTGCTGTGTTTTCTGTAAATTTTGTTCAGTTTGGTTGTTTTGGTTTCTGTTGTCATCTAAATTCAAATTAAAACTATCGGTTGTTTTCAGTTTGCTGAGCTAGTTTTAGTGCTGAGCCAGTTTGTATTTTAATCCTGTGTATTCAAATGTCCTGAAAAATCATAAAATATATATTTTTTTATTAAAGTACTTTGAATATTCTTTTCATGCATAGTTGAGCTAGTTTTTGTGTACCATTATGTCTGTCATGATTATCTGTGTACCATGAATTTTGTATTTTTGGAAGAGTGAAAAAAAAACTTAATATGCAGCCACACACTACTAACATCCTGTCATTAACAACCTATATTACAGTTACCATCATTTTTGGTGTTCAGTGTTAAAATGGCCTTAAATTAGCTAAAGACTGCACACTGACTTGTTTATGGCTCAAAGATTAAGAATTGGGACTTGACTTAAGACTTGTCTGTATTGACTGGGGACTTGACTCAGAAGTGTTAAGACCTGAGACTTGTTACTTGAAATGTAATGACTTGTTCCCACCTCTGCCTAAAACATTTATTATGACCATCTTTATGTTCATGTTATGACTGGGTAGTGATCTTCCAGAGCACCACTCTCAAAATAGGGACAGGACATTCTAAGCTGGTTGGTTAAATAACAGGGCTAAACCTTAAAGGGAAGGTGGCATGTCTGCTCCTTTACTCTCTAATAGTGAGACTGCCTTCTAATCTGCATACAGCCAATGAGAAGTGAGTGATGAAGCATGTAATTCGGTATTGCCCTCATCTTCGTGTAAACAATGACTATAACTTCTACATAAAAAGACTATATCAGATGGTTAACCAATAAATACAACTTTGTTTAGTTCAAGTGTCTGTTGAAAGACACACACACCACACACAGAAAAAAGCAGGGAGGCCACAAGGAAACATACCCTGCCTTTTCTTCAGTAAATTAAACAGATAACATAAAAGCCAATCAGGTATACATTTTTTAGCATTCTGCCCAAAATTTACCATCAGGGAATCACACATTTTCTAAGGTGTCTCATTGTCAGAATCATTCTAGTGTATTGAAACTTCATAATGTACTGTAAGGTACCTTAAAGGGCATAAGTATATAAGTATATGCCTGACTAAACATTATATATATCGCTGTTGTCAGAAGAAAACCTCATATCTCCAAAATAGTAACTTTACAGGAGAAGGAAAAAACACAGTAATGCCCAGTGTCAGGGTTTATAGGCATTGCATTATGGGTATTGCAGTGAATTACCATGGCAACTGTAGTCACTGCTGCAATGTTAAATGCTCTTTTTCTTTTTCTTGTTGACAATTTTTGAATTATTTTTCATAAGAGAACTATCTGTAATAAATGTAAGCATTCCAGTCCAACTCCTGCTATTGGAAAGGTGTACCAAAAGCATGGATTTACACCAAAGGTGGCAGGAAATTTAAACACACTTTAGGCCTGAAGCTACTTATAGGAAAAGCTCCCCTGAGTTGTGATCATGGCCTGGAGGCAGAACTCAGGAATGAGGAAAAATGATCAGCAGTATTTACTGTAATCACTTTATCACAGCTCACTTTGGTTTCCGACATAGCTTCAAGTAATTTCAGCACTACGTGCACTAAATGCGGTGTTTAAAGGAAAAAGGCAAAAACTAGCAAAAGCTAATTTAGCTCTAGTTATCAGGCAAGTTATAGATGACATTTCATTAAAAACGAATAAAACTTTCTACTAAAGACTCGACTCAGACATGCATGAAGAGATCTGTAAATGTCAGCAACTGCCTCAAAATCTGCAGACTAGAACCAGCCAGCAACCTGGGAAACAGGACTAAAATCTGGGCTAAAGTTGTATAGTGTAACTCCAGCTTTACACTTACACAATGTTATATGTTTCAAATGTTTTAGAATATACAGTTTCCTGTTTTTAATTTCAGAATGATTAAAATGATAGGGGGGAGGGGACAGGAAATAACATGTACTTAATAAAATACATGAAAAAACTACAGCTACCACCTGTACTTACTGTTCCAACCTACACAGGCAGTTTGCAACAGCATAATTCTTAGTATTTGACATCTACACTGTTTATGGTAACAGACAAATACAGGTATCATATATCTGAGATTGAAAGGTACAGTGCAAAACAGTGAGTTAGATAACCTGAAACAGAAAGTTGGCCTCCTTTTATGCAAGCTTACTAAAAAGGAACGCTGACAATGAGGAAACTGCTCTTGTGTTTTTATCTCTTTTCTTTAAAACCAACGCTGCTGTATGAATGACATCACTAAGAACACAACAGCTTATCACTATGTTTCACCAGACATTGAATACTTTAAAAGCTGTGTTTTCACTTTTAAAAGAGTAATATTAGCTAATATTATGAGTTATGTGTTTCTGCTTTTATTTAAATTAAGGACTTTTTTCACCACTAAGCACAGTCATCTCTCTCCTTCAGGAGCACCATTTTCAAAAAGATTAATCCGATTTCAAAGCGCCATATTTTTACAACCTTGAGGCATCTAGGAACCAATCACATACCAATTGAAAGAGGGGGGTCATAGAGTTTCTGACTGTCAGGGGAAGATGGCTCCCTTCAGTCTAAGAGGAGATGAGACCCCTGAGCAGAAAGCGTTCTGCGTTCTCCACTTCAATAAAAGTGAATCAGTCATAACTGTGCAGTGTGATTTTCGTGGGCAGTGAACCTCCAACAGCTCAGAGCGTTCGTCGTTGGTTCCACAACACTGGATGATCTCCGAAATCGCACTGAAAGAGCTGTGAGTGCAGCGACACCCGACATGCTCAATCCAGTATGGGATGAGTTTGACTATGGTGTTGATGTTGTCCGTACAGCTGGAGGAGGTTCATACTGAGACCTTGTAAAATCACATAATAAACTTTATGCTATGTATAAATATACTTCATTTGAGTAGTTTAAAAACACATACATGTGTATATATATATATATATATATATATATATATATATATATATATATATATATATATATATATATATATATACACATATATATCCGGTTAATCGCCCTAGTATTTCCTGTTAGCCTGTGTTTTTTTAGGTTTAGTTTTAGCTTAGCCTAGTCTTATCAGCCTTAGTTTTCTAGTTCTCCATCTCTTGTTAATGTTCTTGCCACTTTTGTTTTTGCAGTTTCTTCTTGTACTTGTTTGTTATGCATTAAACGCTATGCAGTTTTGTCCAGTCCTGACATCATTACACATTTGTTTTTGGGTGATGCATTCTGATTCAAATTTAAATAACCAACACAGATGATGTCACATCTTAAAAAGTAGAAACAATAAGGTAGACCTACAAAAAGTTCTAGATTTACTTTATTTATATGGAATGTGATCAGGGAACTCAGAACACACATCTGTGAAAAACTGAGAAAAACCTTTATTAGTTGATCATCATGTTTATTTTTTTGACTGTAGTTACATCAATAATTTTCTAACATCTTAATTAGACAGTGAAGAATTATTAACATGAAACAAAATGGCAGGGTTTTACCCAATGTGGGAAAGTCAATGTACACCACCGTTAGCTTGGTATTTGTCTTTACGCTCTCCAAGCTGGGACTGACTTCACTGGCACTGACAAAATAACATGTTATCAACACTACTTATAATGCATTATATTAACAATTCATAATGTATAATAAACATGGCTATAAAGTGTAATTCATTTTTATAAATGTTTATAATCATGTTTATAATGCCATATGAATGCATTATAACATGTTATAAATGTGTTTATAGATGCTTACAAACGTGACATTCATAGAAAGTGTTACCAAAGTATTTAATAGCATGTAAGTGAAATTGTTATATAGGTCAGTAATGTCAGTTGCCGACCAATAAGGAAGCGAATGAGCAATCCAAACTAGTTCTGCAAGTGAGATCCACAACTGTACACACCTGCTACAAAGTGATCATCAGAGTCAACTTACTGTGGTTGAGTTTGGAATGAAACAAGGTAAGACTCACAGATATATTTCAGTAAAGTCAGATACTGTATGTTTTTATGTCTTACGCATTTGTATATTATTTGAGGTTTATGAAGCATGGAGAGAATGATCTTGTTCTTTACTCTTACTTTGAATGCTTTAATATGTTGATCTTATGCATGTTGAATGGAATGTTCATGATCGCCTAAGGGAGAATAATACACTGGTATTATTAGTTTCATTTTTGCCTAATTTCAACATTTTGTTTTTTTAAGTTTTATGAATAGAACAAATATGAATATTCGGATTTCAGTAATTATTGAGTGGCTATCTAAGCAGTCATTAAATTGTGCAGTTATCAGTTTTATACAGTAATCACCTAGATGAATACAATTCTTTCAGGTCAAGGTATAGTTTATTTGATAATATCCAGTGTTTACATGTAGTTTGGTATATCATTCTCATCATTTACAGGAGTATTATAATCAACCTGAAAAACATTGGGCCTCATTTACCAACGTTTCTTTATGAAGTTAAGCAGTTTTCACGAAGATTGTCATTCACCAGTGTTTTCTTATTTGAGATTTGTTCTTAGGTAAGAACAGAATCTACACACATTCAAGAGCACAAAGGTGAAAACAGTTCTGCGCTTTTAAAAACACGTCATGAATCTGATGTTGACTTTTTCTGAGGACCTTTCTCATGAACAAATTTAACAAAAAACCTAGACATATACTGGTGAATGTGGCCCAGTCTACAGTGCATCTTTTAGTATTGGCTATGTTTTGCTTTTTTCTGCTAAAGGCAGGGGCGCCACTAGGGATTTTGGGCTGCATGAAGAGATATCACATTGGGCCCCAGCACCACAGGCCATGCTAATAAAACATAATTCTGTGCAGACATGCATGCAACATTCTGCATACCGTGGAATCACTATTTGATGCAAGACTGATACTCTCTAGACCAGGGCTCGGTAACCCAAATGTTAAGAGCCATTTTGTCCTTTGAACAAAAATTAAACCACCTAGGGAGGCACATTATTTTATGTCCATTTTACCATCTTGGCTGTAAATGTGTCACAGAAGTACTAGTATAGGCTAAAAATATAATTAAAATGAAAACGCAGAATTACTCTGCTCTGCTTTAAGCTTTAGCTCAGCTATAGCTGCTTTTCTCGCATCTCCAGCAGAAAACATTTTCGCAAAAGTAGAACAGTTTCTTGTAAAATGTCTCTCAACATCCACCTTTTTACGAGGCCGAAGTTGCTTCTCATTCACCGGCTTTTTGTTTAAATTTTCCCGTTCCACCTTAAATGGTGCCTGAGATGCCAGAACTGCTGCAGTGGAACGGGAGAATTCAAACGAGAAGCTGGCGAATGAGAAGCTGACTTCAGCCTTGCAATTTTTAGTGTTTGACAGTTTTTGTTGAAGATTAAATGTATCAGGAAACCAGCTGGAGTGATTATAAATATAAAAAAGCCATTCTTCTCCAAATGTTCCTCTTAAACCTTTCTCCTTGCTTTGTCATTAGCTACTAGCTAGGTGAGATTGCTGTCTGTGTTGCTATGGTGACCAGCAGTCTGCGCCAATCTTCAGGGTTAAAGGGTGAATTAGCAGTTCTACGTTAACTCCAGCATTTAAGGCCATTTATTGTTAAACTGTGTTGAACGATCAGCAGAGCTTTATTTTACTGTAAAGGAGGATTATTTTATTTTTACCTACAAATCTGATTCTGCTGTGGAGCCACAACAGGACAGTAAAAGAGCCGCATGTGGCTTCGGAGCCACATGTTGCCGACCCCTGCTCTAGATGAAATAGGCTAAAGACTATGTTTTACAGTTTAAGTGTAATTTTAATGGTAAAACCCTTGATTGAAAAATTCTCTTAACAATAGTGAACCAAGGGGTTTGTTTTATCATTACACAACTTTACCAGTTACCAACTTTGTTTGGTCTTCATGTATGCTTTGTATTGCTAATGGACTGTTGAAGTTGTTAAGATTACACGGTAACACTTTACATTAAGGCTTGCTAATCAATCATTAAATATATAATAATCAACTATTAGTTTCTCATTATTTAGTTATTAGTTAACTTTTCATTAAGCGTTAGCTATTACTTAGTAATTGATTAAGCACTTATCAATTAGTAATTAAGTACACTGTTAGTTGATAAGTTAGTTTGTCGTTAGTTTGTGGCTTACTTACTCATTATCTGTGTGCTAATTGCTGCTTATTACATTGTTAATTAAGTAATAAGTATTTTTCTTCATATAAAGAAGTAATGTGATAACTTACTAGCACTTATGTGTTAATCCCGCTAATTATGTTAATTAACTTTTCTCACTTTGGTTCATTAAAGATGCTTATGGTCACATCTGACCGTAAGATGAGCGCACACAAATTCATGGATGGTTTTATTATTCATCACGTTCATCTTGGCATATCTGTACTCATATCTGGTAGGAGTGCATGTAAATTTGGGCATAAATGCTCGATATGTGGCTAATTAACCAAAACTATTATCAACATAATCTGTAATTGCAAAAATAAGAACAACAACAGAAAATTTCAATAATACTAATTTGTGTGCATGACAGTCCAGTACAAAAGTGGATGTACTTACTTTACATTCACATTGATATAAACAAGTGCTGCAACTATTTCACGTTCCATTTAAAGACACATTACACTGTGCTTTTGTTTCATACTACTGACTCACAAACACAGCTTCGGTCATACACTGCAATAATACAGCGTTTATTTTAGGGAATTAATTACACTAAACAATCACTCTACTATGTTAACAACACTGAGTATTTTGTTTTATTTCACATTTTATTTTTTCCAGTTGTTTTCATTTTATTACTATTAAGTTTGGTCAGCAGGGGAGGAGTGCACTCACTGCTGGACATCAAACTCCACCCATGAGCACGGCCATTAGCTCTCATGCCAAACACTGCCGTTTTATTGGCTGGCTACTGAAACATCTGCATGAATTAGTGTGTGCTTCATGTAAATGATATGTAAATGAGGTGCTGGTCGGCTGGTTTCATGCACTGAAGCTGATTTATCATTTATGCTCAAATCTCCACTTGTTTCCACATGAATCAGACGCAGAGCAGTTCAAACCTTATAAAAGGCAAAAAAAAGGTGTTCTTTTTTACGCGACTTTGGTGATTAATGGGCATTAGATCTTTACATTTTGACCATTAATTACTTCTTAAATTCCACTTAATCAACCATTCATTGCTTCTTAAATTCCTCTTACTTAATCATTAATTACTGCTTTTGTGTCCCTCCAAGTAAAGTGACAACACAAAATCAGTAATTAATGGTTAAGTAAGAGGAATTTAAGAAGTAATTAATGGTCAAAATGTAAGGATCTAATGGCCATTTTGTCATGATAGTGCACGAAAACTAACATATGTCTGTTGTAGCTCAGTATTTGAGCATTATAGTTCACTGCTAATGCTTCCACATCGTACAAAATTCTTACTTAACCATTAATTACTGCTTTTGTGTCCCTCCAAGTAAAGTGACAACACAAAAGCAGTAAATAATGATTAAGTAAGAGGAATTTAAGAAGCAATGAATGGTCAAAATGTAAAGATCTAATGACCAGGGGCCCTTTTCACAAAGAGTCGTGATTACGTCCGGATTAAGCATTAGCAGTGAACTATAATGCTCAAATACTGAGCTACAACAGACATATGGTAGTTTTTGTGCACTATCATGACAAAAGGAAGTGAATGGAAGCACTGATTTAACTGTAAACACAGCTAAAATGCTGTGTGTGGTGTAGCCCTGCTTACTGCTGCTGCAGCTGCTCACATCAAGCAGTGTCTCTGTAGCTGTACATGTCAGCGATTTCTGTAATATTTTTGTTTTCAAAAGAAATAAAAGTTCTTCTATGTAGTATGAATTTGGTAGACGTTGTTTAGCTGTAGCTAGCAAACTACGCTAGAAGCCATTTCTAACTGTAGCTGTGTTCCCAAAATAAGGAAGCTAGTTAGCTTTCATCAGCTGCTGCCACCAGCCGGCTAACGTGGAGCAGGTTCTGTGACACATTTAGCTACAGGATGGCAGTGACTTCTGACATAAACACAAACAAAAACTTTTACATGTAAAGTTTATTTGATAGACCTCGTTTAAACTGTATTAGTTTATGGTAGGCTAGCAGGCTACAGTCGCTAATTAGCTAGCCTACCATTAGCAGTTTGAGGAGCACCAGCTTCGTATGAGCATCAAACTTTCAAGCTAAGTTAGCTCTAACGCTAGCTATGTTAGCGATCTGCCAAACAGCATTATTCTTATAGTTTCATGGCAATTTTTGAAGCAGCACTTCAGAAAACATCCACCTTTCACTGCTCAGTCAAAAACGAGACTCCTAGCTGAAAAAAAACATCTGAAAAAGCTGCTTCATGTTAGCCGGGCTAGTTTGGTTAGCAGTAGCTTCTAGCCAGTATACCTAGCTAACTAGCTGGCGTGTTGTACAAAGACACAGAGGCTGCTTGATGTGAAGCAGCTGCAGCAGAACTGCAGTAAAAACAACATACAGCATTTTAGCTCTGTTTACAGTTCAGTCTGTGCTTCCGTCCACTCTCACTGTCACAGCCGTACAGGAAAACTACAATACAGCGGTATATATGTTATATGTTGTATATTTTATGTATTGTAAAGTGTTACCGATTACACTGTAAGGCCATACAACAAGAAAGAAGTATGAATTTCGGGAAGCAGAAACATTGTTTTGGAATGGTTCTAGGACAGTTCTGACATTCATATTGTGAAAATGTATGATGAAATTATGATATTTATGGCACATTTGTTTTAGGTCACTTCAATTTCAGATCTTACATCAAAGGACACCCCTAAACCCCCCAAGAGCTTGAATCCTGGGAGCAATAACAGTTGAATTCTGAAAGTGCAGCATGGCCACTGCAGGTAAGATAACTTTAACTGTAACTGTAACTGTCATTACATTTTTGTTATTTAACTCCAAAATAATTATTTGCTTCAAATAAACTCTATGCAGTCGTGTCCAGTTTCCTGTTCCAAAAATACAGATAATGATAAACTGCTTTGACAGTGATGTTATCCAATATTATTAGATAAAACTAGAAGTATGCAGAAAAATAGTCTGAAAGATTTGGATCAACTTGATTTGGAGATGTTTAACTTTAAAAAAAAAAAAGTGCTATGTGGGTGGCTTCAGCTGATATTTTTTAGGATGTGCTTTAGTCATGAAGATTTGCAGCATTTGGGATGAAGGGGTGCAACAATCCTTCCCCATATGCATGTTAGCCAAAGAGAAAGGGACCTGCAGCAGTCAACAGAGCAATTAGGCATTGAGCTTTTGCCTCCCGCAGAGTCCTGACCCAATGCTATTGGTTGAATTCTATAAAAATGTTTAGTTTCTTGCCTTCACTTTTACAGGGACATCAACTCACTTGCTGAGATTTGTTACCATTTTGCTCATGAACATGTGTGTGACGGACTCACAAGGACTGCCTGAAGCTACAGACATCACTCTACAGGTAAGGGGAAAGTTTGTTACAGTACGAAACATGCATAATTTTATTTAAATATCTACACAAAACCATTGTATTTATTAATTATTTTATTTTATTATTATTATTTCTTAATAGTCCTTTTGTGGAAGAACTCCAGCTGGAAGACACTGGAGCCACACGCCAATGTTACAGAGGGATAGAAATATATAATATTTTGGAATCAGACAGTTATAAGTGGTAGTTACTTAACTCTTGTGTGATGTTGATGTGTTTGTTACTCAGTGGTCTGGTGGACCCACCACATTATTGTACTTTAAATCAATACAGCCATAAAACAATTATGTAAAAATACCAGATGTTTAAAATATCACAAGTGTCCAGCGTAGGGTTCTCCTTTAGCAGCTGTAGCCAGTCAGCAGCCTGTCCATGTTGTCCACCCTCACACACACACACACACACACACACACACACACACACTCACCACGTGTAATATAAATGTGTGGGGGGTGAACAGAGTGAAGACACTGAAAATGGGTTATTTTATATGTTCTTCACAGAAAATGAGCAAAGGCCAAGAAATTTGGGGTTGAAATAATAATCAATTGCATCATTTTTTCTTTTGGTAAACACTGAAAATGTTCTGTGAGTAATCAATATAAAGTTCCAACACACACAAATAGTAAGCCACATAATTATTGGCACCCTTGGTAAATGTGGGTAAAAAGGCCTTTCAAAAATGTTTTTTTTGGGTAATTAGTTCAATCTCACACTGAAAATGTGAGAGAACTAGAAGCTTTACATGAAATCAATTTAGTCTAGGAAAACAAAACCACATCACTTAAATAAAACCACATCACAATTACTGGCACCTCAGCATTTGACATTTTGGTTGAACAGGTGTCGGCTGACATCAGCATTATACAGTGTGAGACCAGTGCAGTATGGAAAGTTTATCCAAAATAAAAACCTTTAGCTGAAACTATTGCTTGATAGATAAATTTGTTAAAGTGAGACTTAAATGTATTTTTGGCAGGATAATTTCATTATTACATTATTTTGTAGGACTTTTTTTCATTTATTTATCTATGATCTACGACTGCTGTTAATATGGTTAGGTGGTCATTTAACCGGCATTATCATTAGAATTATCAGGTTTTATTTGGCACTTAGGCCTAAGATGGTCCATTTCATATCTCACATAATTTTGATGTGGTGGGGTCACTCTTGGACTCAAAACCTAATGTGTTTCGGGTCAGGTCAGGCACGGACAGAAAGTTCTTGGGTTGCGTTTGGGTTTGGACCAAAAATTGAGGCTTGATGAAAGATGTGCCTTATAATCTTCTCTGTTAAAACTAGTTTCTGTGTTATGTGGAAAAAAAAGGAAGTTAGCTTGCTAACAACCTGAACCAAAGTTTTTTCTTGCGCAGAATAATCAGCTGGTGGGTTAAAGTGGATGGAGGGGGGTGGTCTCATCTGCATTCTCAGAAGATTCCCAGTCCTGTTTTCATATCCATAAAATGTTATGTAAAATGCTAATTGTATTAAAGTTGATTTGCCATTGATTTTTATTTTTGCCAGCCAGTATTAAATTTATAGTAATATATTTGAGTAACATTATTGTTCGAAAAAGCATTTCAGTGTTTTTTTACAGTGACAATTCAAACATTTTAACACTCCCACTCAAATGACATTTTTTGTTGATTTTCTAAGTAAAAATAAGTGCACATCCTCTATAAAAAAAACAAACTTAAATATGGCATTGTTTTGCAAAATGTACATATTTGATTTTTTCATTTGCTGAGTTTAAGGGGAAAAAAAAAATATATTACATACGCCATAACTTTTGCACAGACCACGTTTTGTTTTATTTTGTTTTCCAATTTAAGTTAAATTCAACAAATAAACAGTGATTGTGCACTAAAATGTGCAAAGTGTGTTCTCTCTATAAAGGATGTGTTAACTTTTGTCATTTGACTGGGGTGCCAAAACTTTGTATGTAACTGAGCTGAACTTATTTCTGGCTCCATTATTTCAAGTGCAGGATTACTGTAACACCCTTGCTGTGCTCTAATAACCTTTAATTTCTTTACATTTCAGATTAGTTACAAGGATGGAGAACTCAGTCACATGAGAGAAAAACGAGATGGTAATTATTAAAATGTTCAAATATTCAAACTTTATGATCTGTTTCAACTTGCAGTATAATTAAAGTATAAATATAAAAATCCAAAGTATAAAGTGTATATATATATATATATATATATATAAATCACTATATTTTGAGGTGAGCAGCCAGCATAGTGCCCCTGGAGTACATTGTGGTGGTGGAGGTAAACATTTGTGATTCTGAACAAATCCTCTTTGGTCTCAGTCAGTCTTCCATTACAACTAGACATCACCACAGTCTGCAATCATTACCCAGTGTTTCTAGTGTAATGATTAGCAAAATGTATAACTTGGTTTGATATAATACAATAGTGTTTAATAGTGTTATTGGAGAACTGAACATCACAAACATCAATAAAGTACATTATTTTATATTATTTTATAATACAGCAAGCTAATATGTTAGTCCTGTGCTAATATACACTTACAAAGAGTCTGCTTTTCCTCACTTTATTTTGAGGAAAATAGGAAGCAATAATTTTTAGAGGATGGATGGTCAGCCCTCGCTGTGGACTTACTTATTTAACTTTTATTATTATACCTCATGCAAAATGCATAGTTTTTAAAAAAGTACTTTATTTGTTCCAATCTGTTGAATGTATTGTTCAGCTGCTGAATCTATTGAAAATCACATAAATATTAATATAGTTAACATAGAAAACAAAAAAAAAATCAAAAATATTTGTAGACAAAGCTCTATAATGTATCTATATTGTCTGTATAACCATCCTTCTTTTTACACCAAACCCACCTTGAGTGGGTAAGTTCTATTTTCTGCTTATAGAACCCAGTTCTGTATCTATTCAGTATATTTAATTTGTGGTTTTGGACGCAACCAATGCCTGTCTCATTAAATATCAATGATGAGATGAGAATATTAAAAAAATAGCCTATTTTTGCAGCACCAGTAAGCCACTGTAACCAGTAGCACATTTCCTTGAGTACACACACACACACACACATTTTCTAAGCCACTTATCCTTCTGGGTTGCGGCGTTGTTGGAGCCTACCCCAGGGGCAATTGGGCAGAAGGCAGGAAATACCCCATATCTAGAGGTAATTTAGCATGTCCAATTAACCTGACTTCATGCCAGAGTACCCAGGTTTCCTTGAATAGTGGTCAATAATAATATTGAACCACATGAACCTGACAAGCCAATCCCTTAATTAAATCTGCTGTCAGAGAAATTACTGTACAAGGTCTATACTACACCTTACTACCAACAAGGATCATATTAATATTCAAAATGAATATTGTTTGTTTCAGTCTTATAAAGTTGTTTCAGACTGTTGACATGTTATTCCTTTTTATATAATTGACATCTTTTTTGGCTCATAAAAATTCTGTTTTTCCTTTTTTTCCCAGTTTCTCCAACCACTACATCAACCACAACCACCACAACCACCACCACAATCATATCAGGTAGTTTTTCCTTTTTGAATTCACTTCAAGCTTGAAAGCTGTTGTAACAATGTTATAGCGATAGCCTACCATTCTGAAACAGCAAATAGTTTACCTTGTTTGTTTGTTTTCTTGATTTTCATCTCAAGCCATTTAAAAAACATCCATTTGAGATAATGGTTTTGCATTTTTAGCCCATAATGTAAGTAGTTTAGATTTCTATGAATTAAAGCAAATGACATGAAGACTTCGTAGTTTTCAGGATGGCTGTATGTCCAGGGCAATTTTAATTGTCTGTTTTTACAGGCAAACGAAGTATGTCACTGACAATAGATGCAACATTTGACCTTGAGCTCACCAATCCCAGCAGTGCAAAGTTCAAAGAATTAAAGTCCATTTTTGAGAACATAGTAAGTATTTCATAGGATGTGATCCATATTTTTATGGTTGTATCTGTTTTAGATGCTATGCTTGTGTTTGTTGTTGTAATAATGTGCTTCTCACATAATTTGAAATAAATTGCACATTTTTCAGATTGATGACAGTTACAAAGATGTAAGTGGCTACAAGAAGAATTCGGTGACTGTAACCAAGTTCAGGTACTGTTAGACAAATGTGTGGCTATATTCAGTTTCTCATCTTTGCATACATTTTAAGTGTTTAGAATTAGGGAATTAGGATTTTTTTCTAACTTCTGATGCAGCCAGTAATTTTACAGACATAGAAAGGGATGGAAGGTTTTGGAGATTTTTTGGTTAAACAGTTCCTTTTTGGTATGTATTGAGTGTTAATCTCTGTTTTCAACAGGTCTGGCAGTGTGATTGCAGACTTCACTATAGAAACAACTAGTGATCAACTTGATTTGGCATCAGCTAACAACAAACTCATAACCAATCTCAACGACAATGGATATAAAGCAAATAGCATTGCTCGAAGTGGTAAGGGCATTTTTCAGTTTTCACTTTTAACATATATTAACAGCAGCAGTTACGATACAAATCAGTAATGACACAGATCTTGATCCACCTGGGTAACATCAGAGCCATGTTACTTAAAATCAGGATCTCAGACAGTAATATCCCACTATCCCAGGTAATAATACTACTGTGTATGTGAAAGATACAACCAGTAGCTTGGGGAAAATAATGCAGATTTTCTTTTTTACACTTGTTGGCAACATTTTTCATGTCTGCTGTTTTGCTTATTATTCATAGTTAATTGTAGAGAAACTTACCAAAAAACTGAATTACAGTGGTGAAGATAGGAACTAGAAGTTGTATTATTATTCAAATATAGTCATTTTATTTACTGTCCAAAACCACCAGTGAACCAACATCTAAGAACCTACATCTAAGATTTTAGTGACACTTTATTTTGAGCCGTCCTTTTTAGATGAAATAAACACTCAACAGACTCTCAGTAACATATCAACAACATATCAGTGAAGTGGCTGTAGTGTAGCATCTGAATACACTGAAGTAAATATAGATGTTCTGTTGATACATTACTTACATTAAGTAGACATACTGTTAATATTTTACATGAAGTAGACTTAATGTTACTTCCATTATGCAAAACCTAACCTTACCCAACCTCACCCAAAACCTAACCTTAACCGTGGCCTTAAACCCTAATCCTAACCCTAACCTCAAAGGGGAACTCCACCGATTTTGCAAAAATACTTATTCATTTAATAGTTTTGATGTAAACAAAATCATTGAGTGGTTCGGTGTGTAATGCGCCTTGCTAGAGAAATTTACTGTGTCAGAACTGTTCACCTTTGTAGTTCCAGGACCCAGACATCCTTATGTCTACACTACAAATATCATATTTTATCTGCTATCCAAAATGACCAGTGAACTTAGGTGTGTCTTATACATTTTTATACGTCACGCTGATAATGATAAAATACTGCTAAATTCGAAAAATATGTTTTTTGGGTACTAATTTTTTTACTTACAGTGGCCTCTATGTACCTCTGTGCCCGGCACACCTTTTGTGTTGTTTGGGTTGGTGGCACTCCGTCGCACTGTGTCAACAAAACTCAGAGCCTATATGAGTAATTTACTCATCAGGGGAGCTGTGATAAATCACAGTTGCACCTTGCTGGTTAATTGTTCAGAGTGGTGGTGAACTGGAGAAAATACAGTACAGTGCGTTTTTTCTGTTACTGTTACAAGTGCCAGAAGACCTGAAGTTGTGGCTAATTGTTTTGAAGCCACGCACAAATACCAAAGTCGAACAACTTCACTGACGAAGACTAACTCACTCAAGACCGGTAAAAAAATACAAGGTGGATTTCTTCAAATGCGGCTGCTAAAGAAAACTGCTGCTCCCTCTGTTGTATTTTCCACCACAGAAACTGGAATCAAGGTAAGAAAGGTTTGTGAGGGAAATAAATTAGTCGTCATCAGCCACCGTGTGTATATCTGTCTCTCTGTCTGTCTCTGTCTCTCTCTCTCTCTCTCTCTCTCTCTCTCTCTCTCTCTCCCTTTTGGCTCCTTCTTCTTTAAGCCACTGCAACTCATTTGTGTGTTCTTTTGTGTTTCCAAAGTAACTAAGAAAACTGTAAAATTAAACTCTAAACAAAAGCTGCTGCAGGCGTTTGCCGTTTTGAACAGCTGCAGCTACAGGCTGCTAACAGCAAAACACGTTAGCTTGCATGTATTGATCTCAGTTGAGAATACGGTTTTGAGTGGAAACACAGAAGTGATCCTGGAGTAATAGTTTATACTAAAAATATGTTTTAGTTTAAACTATCACAAAACAATGTCTCAGGTGTCAAGCAACACATTTATGACCATTTTGTTTAATAACTTAACAGGAAGTAGCTTTTAGAGCCATTAAATGTTCTGGGCATCTGGTTCCTAGTAGTACGGTAGTGAACAGTTCTGACAAGTAAATTTCTCTAGAAAGGCGCATTTCACACCGAACAACTCTAAATGATTTTGTTTACATCTAAACCATTAAATGATTAAGGAATTCTGCAAAATCGGTGGAGCTCCCCTTTAACCTCAAACCAAAACCTAATCCTAACCCTCACGCTGGCCCTAATCCTAATCCTGACCCTGGCCCTAATCCTAACCCTCACCCTGGCCCTAATCTTAACTCTCAATTTGGCACTAATCCTAATCCTCATCCTGGCCCTTATCCTATACCTAATCCTGGCCCTAATACTAAGCCTCGCCCTGGCGCTAATCCTAACCCTAACCCTGGCCCTAATTCTAACCTTAACCTAAACCCTAAACCTAACTTTAACCAAAACCTTATCCACTGGAGCTCCAGCCACAGAATGGTCTCAGTAGCATGTGTATAACAGGATGTTGAGGATGTTGGGATGGTCTGTATTATACCTGGACCTCACAAATCTCATAAATAACTTAAAACAATGTCTCAACCATCAGCCAAAGTATTCATGTCAATTTTATGTAATAGCTTTTTATAAGGAAGCATTTACAGGCATTAAACACTCGAGATTTCTATCCTGATTCCTATCAACACCTCAGTAAACAACTCTGACTAAGTTTCTCTACATTGGTACATTTCACTTCAGAAATTAAGGAAAATTCCCCTCTAAATCTCCCTATTATTTACCACTAAATCTTCTATGGCAATTATTTTTGTAAAAAATGCATGTATTTTGTCAAGAATGTGTGAATATGTAGTTTTTAAGTATGTAATTGTAGCCTAGAGCTTGGCTAAGCTATTAAAAGTCATTGCAAGTCCTCTGTCAAACACTTAAAAGCTATGGTCAGATGTTGACTACGTAATCTTAGTTTGATCATTTACAAATGGCACTGCATTTTGATGAAGACATTTACATGCTGTCCAAAGTGATAAAGCACAGAAATGTAAATGAATGCTCTCATTGCATTCTCTCAAGCCATGGCACTCTAGTTGAAACCTGCCCTCAAGAGTGCTGGAGGAGAAATGAAGAGGAGGTTTTAAGGTTAAATCATCTCAGCCTGTTTAAAAACTGCAGACACATTTGATGCACTGTCTAGGACTTACTTACAAAACATCTCCAATATAATGCTGCAAATACTAGCATGAATTTAGAGAGAAAAACTCAGATTTGCTTGTTTTTTTTAACTTCAGTGGAGAATGGCCTATACAGCGGAGGCACAATATATCCTGAAACAGATGTGATGCTGAGCTGTCAACCGGAACAAGGTTTTAACCAGATAACATGGACCAAGGATGGGAATAATGTCATTGGCAAAGATGCATATGTAATTGATGATGTTCAGCACACACTCACTATAAAAAGTGCAAAGCCTACAGACAGTGGTAAGTCTCAGTTAATTAATTGAGTGTAATACTAATGAAACTAAAAGCATCTGCATTTAATGGAATCATTCCACCAAAGCTGATTCACAAGCTGAGAATATTTTGCTCAGTCCAAACACTATAAGTTCAGTTTACTCAAATCACTGGAAGAATTCATTTCATCAAATTAATTAAATTCTGAAACTTAGGTTCAGATGTATGTAGCAGTACAGGTGCAGCACTCACAATGCATCTGGATGTTCAATTAATAAGTGTCTTAAAGAGCTTTTTAATTCAAATTAATAATAATTAAATAATTTTATAGAGTAATAGAGTTTAAATAATTAATAGTTAGGGTATTGCTCAGGTAATCAGGCATTTTCTAGGACAGTGGCAGGGCTATAAAAAGTACTGAAAATCCCACTGAAGTACAAGTACTGTTACAGTAATGATAATTTACTCAAGTACAAGTAAAAGTATTAGTAAATTAAATTACTCGAGTAAATTAGTAGTTTATTAAAAAACTACTCAAGTACTGAGTTACTTAGTTACTTTTTCATATTTCCGCTGTCACAACCTGAACATGTTTCTGAGCTGACTCGGCTACGTCACTGGAAATAATCTGTACAGAAAAACACTAAAGCTAAAGTTCTGAGAGCTGAGACTGATCACAGTCCGCTTTGCTACTGAATATTTACACACCTTTCTGTGAACAGTGTAAAGAACCTGGTTTAAACTGCATGCATTTCATGGTTAGATGATTATATAAGACTTCCTAGTTATCTGTTTCTAATAAAGTGTTTTAGAATCCCTGAAAGACTGTGCAGAGGTTTTTACTGTTTAATTAAGTTCATTTAAGAGAAAAAAAGTCAAAATTATGAGTAGATTGCTTAATTAATAAAGTCATTTTAGTGAAAGTGTGGCGGCACGGTGGCGCAGTGGGTAGCGCTGTCGCCTCACAGCAAGAATGGCCTGGGTTTGATTCCCGGCCGGGCGACCAGGGTCATTTCTGTGTGGAGTTTGCATGTTCTCCCCGTGTCTGCGTGGGTTTCCTCCGGGTACTCCGGTTTCCTCCCACAGTCCAAAAACATGCAATCAGGCGGATTGGACATGCTAAAATTGCCCCTAGGTGTGAGTGTGTGTGTGTATGAATGTGTATGTCTGTCTGTCTGCCCTGCGATGGACTGGCGACCTGTCCAGGGTGTATCCTGCCTTCCGCCCAATGACAGCTGGGATAGGCTCCAGCACCCCACCGCGACCCAGAAGGATAAGCAGTTTAGATGATGTATGTATGTATATTTTAGTGAAAGTCCTGCTGCCCATCAGCTCCCTGTACTCTAGCTTACGTTAATAGGTGTGAACCTCTACAGACAGTAAACACATTCGTAGCCTTCACACTGTATATTTTCACAGAACATCGGTTTGGTTTGTGTACAGCATGCGCATGAACTTCATACTCCTCTGCAGTCTGATCAGATCAGGCCAGTCAGCTTAAACAACAACAGTGTGACAGAATCACTGTCCAGAGTTAATGAAGAACCTGTATTACACTAGATTTTTTTTATCTCACAGCCGTACACCACCACAAAATTTTGGATTGCCAAATTCTGCAGCAAAGTAAATAATAATAATAATAATAATAATAATAATAATAAGTTTATTTATATTATTATAATTATTATTATATAGCACATTTAATGCCGGTGGCAGCTCAAAGTGCTTTACAGACAGATGATAAAGCTTAACAGCACTAATGTAAAATCATATAAAACATTGACAAAGATCAAATTAAAAGGATAAATAACAAGAGACGTAGTTTTAATCAAACGTTAAGTAATATTAACACACAGGCCTACCAGTGGCACAACAGGTATCTTCTCTCACTCGATTCAAACAGTGGACAGTGGCTGCAATTACTAGATTAAAAAAACATCAAATATCTAACTCCTACCTAACACTAACAACATAAAGAGTGACCTGTGATTCAGTGCAGCAAAAATAAGCACTGCTGCTAATGACCGTAATGTGTTGGTGCTGAGTGATAAGGTAACAAAATCTTCGTCTGCGGTGTGATGGAACTAAATTTAGGGGCTAGACCTGGTGTTCAGGTCTGTGGGACCCATTTTAACTTTTTACCAAAAGAAAAAATGTGATTTATTATTATTTCAACCCCAGATTCCTTAACCTTTGCTCATTTTCTGTGAAGAACATATAAAATAACCCATTTTCAGTGTCTTCACTCTGTTCACCTCCACACATTTATATTACACATGTGGTGTTGGGTGAACCCGCAGGGAGTAAAAGTGTGGAGGTGCTGTGTCAAAACAATAATGTGGTGGGTCCAGCAGACCACTGAGTAACAAACACATCAACACCACACAAGGGTTAAAGAGATATGTTTTAAGATGCTTCTTAAAAGTGAGCTCTGAGCTTGACTGTCTAATAAAAGGAGAACTGAGCTCCACAGTTTAGAAGCAGAAAAACTGAATGAGTCTCTCCATGTTTTCTGTATTTTCACTTAAATCTTTCACATTATCAAAAAATCACACTGCTCTCGCTGAGTGTTTCTGGCTCTTATTTAAAATGAATGACTTCTATCCACTTTGTTGCATTGCGTTGCTGCCAGTGTGCATGCAGCAGACTATTACGTAAACTGTGCATAGCCCCATCCACTAATTGCTGGCTCATGAGGTGCAGGGTTTAAAAGAGGCAGAGAAATGATGGAGCTGTTAACAAGCATTGTCAAAAAAGCAAAAATGAAAGTTCAACGCAGAAGAGATAGGGTTGTTCACAGGGGTTCTTCATGGTAAAAATTCTCTCAGCAGGAGTTCGAGACTCGTGCCTCAGTCTGAGATCCTCACAAATTTATGTTTGTTTTTAAAAGGCAGGGAAAAATCAATCCAAAACCAGCTTCTGAGAGTTGCCCATTTTTTGGTAAATTGAATGTAATCACCTGCATGCATACAACTGTGCAATTAGGCTTGTGTGCCAGTTTCATACATAACACACAAGCAGAATGCATATTTGTGCCTCTAGTTTCAGTGTAAGTGTTTTTCTACCCTTTTTTTCTGGGTAATAACCCTTGTTACTAATCACAAAACTGTAATAAATATAACACTCATCGAAGTGTAACAGTGAGGAAATGGCATTGCATGTAACTTGTTTGGTTTGAAAAATACAGCCATTGCATACATTTTGTATATAACTAGCATTAAGCAATGCGGATGTAATGACATAATTACATTATTGTAGATAACAACAATGAAAGCTATATTTTGTTTCCATTGTCATTTAGATCTATAAGGCAAAAAATGCTCCACAAGGCAATGTTATTTATATATATATATATATATATATATATATATATATATATATATATATATATATATATATATATAAAACCACCTTTGGAGCTAAATTGGTGTGGAATTTGTGATGCAGCATTTCACACTGGTTAGAGTCATAACTAAACATGATATATCTACCTTTGTGAGTGTAGGGTGTTTGTTCTTGCAGCTATTTAAATATTGAGATTTACATATTTGTAGTTTTTATAATTTAACTTTATTTTTTGACATCTTATTTCATATTTTTCTTTGATTTCACAGGTAAATATGCATGCACTACGACTGTGAATTCAGTACCCTACATCATCTGGCAAAAAATAACAGTTCAGCCATATCCAAATATCCAAAAATATGATTACGTTGTGCCGTGTGACGGCAGGACAGTCACAGTTCAGTGTTGTGCCGAGAGCAGCTATCGCCTGGAATGGAGCTCTGCAGATTGTCCTAATACAGGTTAAACACACAGACATGTTTATATGTTTGATTTACATTGACATACATTACATTCTGAACACAAAGTCTGCATAAATAACTCAGTTATGAAGAGATAAAAGCCATGAACAATTACATACAGAGTCTGGATGATTTGGCTGTGGGTACAAGAGAAAAAAATTCCTTGCTGTTTTGGGTGGGAAAGACAACTTCTCCTGTCACTGTGGAGATAATTAGGCAAAAATATGAAAAGGGAAAGAAAAGTTGAAATGTTAACATTGGTGAACATTGTTTTTTGCATTTACTCATAAGAACTCATAAGTAGGTATACTTTTAAGTTTAAAATATAGATGTCCAGTGGTACTGTTACGGTATGGTATATCCTTTGTTATACCGTGGACCCCAAAAGATATGTATACTGTGAGGTCAACATCAATATAAAAGCAGCATTTCTGTGCTGTTTAAACAATTTGAACAATCATGCCAGCCATTGTTCTCCCTTAAGAGCCTGTAGTTTAGAAAAAACTGTACATTTTTTAAGATGCAAACCAACATTTACACTCAGTAGCATATCAGGTCAGTCAAATAGAAAGGAATAGTTTCAGTAAAAACAACCAAAATAATCTCGATGCATGCAATTTATACTTTTTTGAAGACTAGAAAATCTCTTTATTTAACCAGACTCAATTTTTAAATGAACTGTTTTAATTGTTACACAGGTACAGGATGCATCGCCTGCAGCTATACAGTCAGCGAAGAGGATTGTGCCACAAAGAAATCAGTATTATTCAAATGTCAACTCAGCTTAAAGGAACTAAGTGGTTTCAGTTACAGCTCAAGGACCATCCAAGTAAAACCAGTCGTGATAAAAGGTAAGCAATCGGTCCTTCTTTAGGTCCTTTTTTCACATTTGGTTTCCCAGGCCCCTTTAAAGGGAAACTCCACCGATTTTGTAGAATTACCTAATCATTCAGTGGTTTAGATGTGAACAACATCATTCAGAGTGGTTCGGTGAGAAATGTGTCTTTCTAGAGAAATTTACAGAGTCAGAATTGTTCACCATTATAGTACATGGAACCAGACGTCCGATGTGTTTAATGGCTCTAAAAGCTACATCCCGTTAAGTTATTACACAAAATGGTTTTGAATGCATGGCTTGATATCCGAGACACTGTTTTGTGATAGTTTTGTTATAAAGTTTTAGCCTAAAAGGTATTTTTAGTATAAAGTTTTACTCCAGGATTAGTTCTGTGTTTCCTCTCAAAACCGCATCTTAACTGAGATCAATGCACACAAGCTAACGTGCTTTTGTTATTACGAACCTATAGCTACAGCCGTTCAACACCGCTAATGCCGGCAGCAGCTTTAGAGTTTATTTTTAGTTTTTTTACCTATTTTGGAAGATTGAAGAGTATGGACTTCAGAGGACTACGAGTAGATCTGTTTCCAAAATGTTGTAGATCCATATTAATTTGAACCAGAAAACACAAAGGAGTTGGAGCGGAGAGAGAGAGAGAGAGAGAGAGAGAGAGAGAGAGAGAGACAGAGAGAGCGCTGAAGCAGAGCAGCCCAGGGTGAATGGAAAGTGCTGGTCTCAACAAACTACTCGCTACTCCGCTCACCAGTTTATGAGGTAGAATAGTGAGGTAGATAGTTTTTGGGTTTTTTTGCATGGCCCACGTTAGACAGTCTAATGTCTAACGATGTGACTAATGATGACTCATTTTACTGACAAATGTGTCTTAAATGGATTCCAGTTTCTGCTGAACTGAAACTGCACATGTGTAAATCTGCGGCTCTGCAGTCAGACCGTTCCCCAAAAGGCGTTCAGGGCGGAGAGGTACATGCAGGGCGTTGTAAGGAAAAAATTGTAACCAAAGTAAACAGTTTTTAAATTTTGCAGTATTTACTGTTATCAGCCTGACATACAAAAACTAACAAGACACATGGAAGTTCACTGGTCATTTTGGAGAGCAGATAAAATGGTTATATTTGTAATATAGACACAAGGATGTCTGGTTCCTAGTACTACAATTGTGAACAATTTTGACTCTGTAAACACACCGCGGATTACAATACTGTTTAACATTCTTTCTTCTAAAATGTAATATGCAGTGATGCATCGCCATCATGACAGTTCCCTATTTTTCCTCCTCGCTCTATCGAGAATACATGCATGCCAGAATAAATATGATCATAACAAAACTTGTAAAGATAAGACACCAAGCTTTTATTGACAAAAACAATTCTTTACCAATATTCTTCACAGGAGCCAGACAGCATGATTTTTGCTTACAGGACTGTCCATGTAAATATATACACAATGTGTGCATGTTCCAATTATTGCTTATAACTTTTTGCCATGTTTACAAATTCTGATATTTACTTATGAATTCATTTCTGCATTCCTCTTTAGTTTCTGATTGCAATGACCCAACATTTGGACCTGGAAAGGTGGGAGATTTGAGGTATGCTCCCTGTCCTGAAGGCATGGCTATTTCAATGACTTTAATGATTTGTGCTTTTCCTTTATCTGTAGCATTTAGAGTCATCAGACATCCCACAGTTTGTGGCTAATCTCAGCAATGCTACTGTGAATAATGCTCCTGATATAACAAACTCTACTGCGACTATATTAACGATTGTTGACTTGCTGAAAACCATTGCAAGCCTCTCAAAGACAGTAACAGTTTACCAAACGACCATGAAGGTATGTATATTCATTTTTATTGTTTTAGCAGCTTTTATATCTTATTTAATTCAGTATAGCATTACTGTCAGTACAAAGCACTATATCCCATTTTGTCTTAAAAAAAAATTAAAACAGCTGACCTTTGTGTAAAAATTTGAATATAGAAATAATGCAGTATTACTTAACAATAATTAACTTTTATCATAAATTTAAATTGTTTTCCCTTTCCTGTAAAGTTACCCAGTTTGGAGATACAAGGCTTTGTTCCTTCTGTGACAGTATGTTATATTCGAAGTGCAACAGGAAATATGTTTTATAAGTTTTATAGGAATTATTAGTAAAAAAATATCAAGGTTAAAGTTTACGTTATTTGAACTTCAAATAACTTAAGTCTTTGCAACTTTGTGGTTATTTGGTAAGAACATATGTTACCAATACAACAAATGGCTCAGATTTGCTGTATTAATTGAACATTTCAATTTCAAGGAATTCCTAAATACACTGGAAACCATTGGATCAAACGATACAACATGGAATACACTGAACAGCAACGACGCAACCATGAATGCAAGCTCTGAACTTCTGAAGTCTGTGGAGTCTATTGGAAGCAGACTCTCAGCTGACAGCTTTGAGATAAATACTCCAAGCATCCAACTCAAAAGAAATCATTTTACTCACTCCTTTAATGGAATATTTGGTCATAAACTAACAACGCAAGTAGAGATCCCAGAGACAAGTGGATTGACTTTTATCACCGTCATAGTTTTTGAAGGTCTCGACAATGTCTTGCCTGTTCGAAATGCAACCAACAGTGACAGCAGTAAAGCTGATGTCATCATCAATGGAAATGTGGCTGCAGTAATTTTGAACAATACAGTTCAGAACATCTCTCTTACCTTCGATTTAAATCACATGTCATTTAAAAACCCTCAGTGTGTCTTTTGGAACTTCAGTCTTTTGGATGGGGATGGAGGATGGGACTCAACTGGATTTAAAATAAAGCCTTTAGTACATCCAAGTGGCAAGTTTAGTTGTGAATGCAACCACACAACCTCATTCTCGATCCTGATGTCTCCTTTTTTTGTGTATAATCTTGCTTTAGCCTTTATAACATACATTGGTGTTGGCTTTTCAATGGTCAGCTTGATTTTATGCCTCATTATTGTTTTGTGTAATTTTGTGTAATTTTGTGTAATTCTCAAAACAGTAAAAAAACAGCAAAGCTTTTCTCACAACACTGTATCACCTGTCCCAAACAACCTATATAAAATATTAGCCGCATACATCACATCACAGCGTAAGTCAATCCCTATAATACTGACACCAAACAAAAAGCACTCTTTTATCTTTGTGTACACTGACATGATGAATATCAGTGTTTGCATTACATAGTGTTGCTGACAGGAACAAAAGATTATCCCATACTCAAATGTGGGATTCATAAAATGATAAGACAGAATTCAGGCAAGAAAATTAAGGCAAGCCTAAAAGTGCTGGTAAAGAAAAAAAGTTACCATAATTACATGGATAAAAACATACAAGGAAGGTTGCAAATCCTCTTGCTAATGATTGTGCACACAACACTTCATCAGGACAACACCTGATATTCTGCTTTCTAAGACACAGAGACAAAACCTTTCACTATGTTGGAGTCTTTCACTCTCTGCTGTCCTCAGCTGTGATGAAAATCTTCAGCCTCTAGTAAAGAGATATGTTTATGAGGCCTGGGATAATAGAACTTCCACTTGTAGCTGAGTAACAGAGCGGTGAGGACATGCTGAGGTTGATCAGTGCACTCATTCTCTCGAACAGTTCCAACGCCCTCTAGTGGGCTGTGTGAGGAATGACTCTCGGACATGCTCAGAACTTGGTTTAATGACCAGAAAGAACACTGCACCCTTGGCCAACCGCCTGGATGCGACAGAGAAATTTTTAATCCTTGATGATGTATAAACATTTCGGAAAACAGTGCAATAAGTGCTTGGTGGCAAACATTCCACTTCTTCACTCATGTTGAAGAAGGACTGGGAAACACCATTTGAGTGCAGATTGTACTGTGTAATGGTGGAAAGTGATGGGAATAACACGCCGCTTTCTCATCTTGGTAGAAAGGGAAAGGGAAGTTGTGCTGGTCCCAGGAGGAGACAGAAGAGGCAGCTCGAAGTGGGGAATGACTTCTAGGATCCCCACCTCTTTTTGCTTCCGTTGGCTGGATGCCGCTTTGCAGCAGTATTTAGCTGTATTTAGACCAAAGTTGACCATGTGGTCTATGATAGTGGCCCAGATATCATATAAATATTCTGTGGCCTTTACTTTCCTTGCCTCTTCCTAATTCTCTCCCCCTTACTTTATCACCACATGCTTGTACAGCTCATAGTTGTGCACAGCCAGACTCTCGCACATCTGTATAAATTCAATGCTTCTTGTAAATAGTATGCAAGGATTTACACAGTGAACAACTGCCTATGTGAGTGTGAAATTTATATAGACAAGGTTAAAATTTATCATCATTAACAATTCATAGTCCAATGCTTTAGCATTTGCAGTTTGTGTGAATACAACTCCATTGTATTGTATGTATCTCTGAGATGGAGTTATTATTTTGACAATGAGTTTAGTGATTGACATACACTGTGTCATATCTGTTGAATTATTCTATTAATTCTTTGAA
Source organism: Colossoma macropomum (assembly GCF_904425465.1). Classification (NCBI taxonomy): domain Eukaryota; kingdom Metazoa; phylum Chordata; class Actinopteri; order Characiformes; family Serrasalmidae; genus Colossoma; species Colossoma macropomum. The sequence goes on from NW_023494795.1 coordinate 7,297,584, forward strand.
TTAATAATACTACGTTGCCTGTTTAGTGACCAAACTGTAATTCATCTCTTCAAAGGGTTTCTTTGTTTTGCTATTTGGAATTCTGTTGGACAGTAAGGTATGTAGTTTGAGAGGGCTTTGACAAGCTCCTCATTAGTTTTTTTTCTTAACTGCAGAGTCTACTAAATACATTTTAAAAAATAACTTTAAGATTATTTGTTTTATGATCACAGGTCCGTGAGGCACTGAAAGGAAAGGTGAGACCAAAAACATATTAGCTCTACCTGAACCAGGGTAAGGCTGCCCTAATTTCAATTTAGTGCACTTCAGTCATGTTTGTTCTTTGTTTTGAGATATTTAGATAGGAAGTACCTCAAGGAATTGGCATTAACTCACTCACTCACAGTTAACAGGATAAGCTGCTCCACAAGGGGGTGCTATTGTGTGGTGTGTCTGGAGGTTGGGGCGGCACAGACCCTCACAGAAATGGTTGTACTCTACTAGTGACTCATCTTCATTCTTAGAGTGCATTCAGCTTAAAAATGAGGAACTTTTACCAGCAGCAGCGAGACATGGCCTCGGAGCAGAAGGTTTTTGCGAATTTGTGTTTCTTTAAATAAAAATGGTGCAGGAGGATTCTGTACATGCCCCATGATACTCACAACAAGCAGTAAAAATAGACTGGCTTGGCAAGAATAAATCACTGCAATGAGACTAAGCACCACAATTTAGTTAAACTAAAGTGCACTTTAATTGTTTTACTAAATAAATATCACATCTAAAAAAGTAATAGCATCAAGACTGCCATATTGGCACTGTTTAAACACTGCAGTAGGAAAATAAACTGCAGTAAGACACACCAGCTTACTAGTCAAATTCAACAAATAAAATTTGTCATGATACACAAAACTCTAAACTCTTATTTTGTTGTACATGCAGTCCCAATAATGACCAACATAACCTTATATGCTGGCCATTTTTGCATGCCTTCAGTGTTAATGAACTGGGTAATGATTGTGCCACCTTCAGAGTTTGATAACTGTTTGTAATTTCTATATTCATCTATGCAATATAGTGTGTTTTGGCAAGTCTTATGCTGAAAACAAACAATGTTCATGCAGTTCAAATCATTAAATCCATGTAACATCTTCTCTACATTAATTTCCAAAATACTGTCAGAATCACTACTTTTGCAGGGCTCCATAAACTCATACTTCTCTTAGCAGTGTAATCTCAAGTGTAATATTAGATTTTGTCAGTAATCCGATCAACACGTTTACATGCATCTAAGTAATCAGATTATGGGGAAACTCCAGGTCTACACGAATCAGACAGTAATCAGATTTCTGCTTTGCAATCAGCCAATAAGCTCACAGAAGAAGATGTGACGTAAATGTAAAACTCGAGCTTCATGCCGCAGCTTTGCAGCACTTAACCTGAAAATATGAACATACATCATCTAGAAGACAAACACTGAAATCCTTTATTTCATGTATGGTTTCAGTGCCGCTCCAAAAGTGTTTTGCTGCGTCTCGCGACAACACTGCTTGCTTATTTCCGGTACCGCCGTCTGTTCTCGCGCATGCGCAGACTGAGAAATCCGAAAGAATTTGAGGTTACATACACTGAAAAAACTGTTTAATGAGCTAAAATCCAGCCTTGTTATCATATTTCCTAATCAGATTTCTAAATCAGAGTATGGTGTTTACATGACCATTTATATAATCGGATAACTGCAGAAATCCGATTATGATTGGATTATTGAGTGCTTGTAAATGCACTCAATGATGGGGCACAAGCTAAAAACTTTGAGTATTTTTTTTCTGCTAGCTGTGAACTACTTGTTGCTAGAAAAATGTACAAATTATTCAAAGTACAATCTGCCTTGCTGCCGTGATGCATCTGAAACCAACCTGCTTCAACCAAATCAATTAACAGTGATCAGACTACAATGCTGACTAACCTTTTGAAGTAGCGGCACAGAACAAAGTAAAATAATACATGGTCCAACTAAATATTAATTAAATTAAATAACCTCACCAAAGTAGACTTATGAATCTTTCATTCTTTAATCATGGTATGCTATAGAGTGATGAGTAAAAGTGAGCTCCAGGCTTAATACTTCTTTGGCACATTTATGTCTTCACAGAATATATGGAGGGCAACACAGGGCAAACACCTCTACATGAGGGTCCTGGCTTGAAAAAATTGAAAAAAAAACATAAGGAAAGCATATCTGAGCAGTCATTTTGGGTGGGCCAATGATAATAATGGTGAAGCCTAAAGCTAAGCATACTGCTGCCAATGATTTAAACCATATCTAATGAAGAAAACACCTTACATATAACTTTGTGTAAAAGGCTTTTTCAGTCAATGGGCTTCAATGCTGCCAGGACCAAAGGAACAGGAAAGAGATGTTAATGGTTTTAAGCGAAAGATTACTTACAAACAATGTTTATTCCAATATTATAATTGTGTAAATTTTATTTTAAAGTTTTGTTGGTCAGTCTGCAATAAAGTAAAAGTGAAAATATTTATCTTGAGCTTAAACGGGATGACAACTCGCCAATTTAAGTACTACTGAAAGTGGCAAATAGTAGTCTTATGTCTGCTTCACGTCAACTTTAAACTACAACCAGTGATGTCATTTTACACATTTTACCCATCACAATTACTATTTTATCTACAAAGTTAAATTACATTATTCATAGATGCCCCTGCCTCCTGTCTGATTCTGTGCCCCTCTTAAAATGACACCATTGGCACTATTAAGACCGTGACACACCAGATGCGACACGCGGCATCCAAAAATTCAAAACCCTTGTTTTTAACAGATGTATGCACACTGGCACTGATGCAGTGCGTCAACATGTGCTGGCGCTCCATGACTCCGCACACTGTTCAATTTCTCAGCCCATCACACTGCACTACGCAGCATTTTGCCAATTAAAGCCACAGAAAACCACAGTAGATCACATGTGGCTTGAAAAAGGCAGACAGTCTTTTAGCTAAACGGACAGATGCTACAGTTCAGTTAGCTCAGATAATGTTACTATTCCAGCCTTTTCCAGCTCGTATTTTTAAGCTTATGAACAGGCAATTTGTGAACAAGTTGTAAATGGCTCCCAAGTGTGATGTGTTGCTAAACACCTTTAATATACATGAATAGAGTGTAAAAATGAACTTGAACGTGCTGTTTTTGCACTGACGTCATGCTATAGCACCACTCTGCTGCTTGTCGCTACGAGATGCTGCGCTGCGATACGTGATGCAACACGGCAGGTCCGGTGTGCAGCAGCCTTTAGAACTTAATTATCTGTTGTTGCTTCATGAGAGTGATGCTTTACATTCTGTGTCCCTAATGTTATTTTTTTATTCACTCTTAAGTTACAGAGGACTGCTAGTGCAGACCCATCTTCTATTGGACTGGACTTCATTCAAAGCTTACAGACGAACAGTAAGTATCTGGACTGACAACTATTACTACTGTCGATCAGGGGTGTCAGCTGCCCTGGGCTTCCAGAGCTACATCCCCAAATACTTTATAACCAGCTTCAAACCTGCTAACATTAATGTCACATGTTTCAGCCCAGCTCATTCGCAACCCTCACTCACTCCTCGAAGTCCACAACTGTCCCAACACAGCTATAGACTAAAACGTTACTAGAGACTATGCACTTAAAAAAAGTGGGAACAAGAGACAAAAAGCGTGTGTGAATTTTCTGTAAAAAAAAATCTACTACTTAAAACAAATTACAAATTAGAAAACAAGCCCAAACCAAACTTCAAAGTCAAAAATATTTGCTAATTTTTTTTGTCTGCCCGATCGGGTTTGGGTCAGGTAGTATCTATTACAAAATACTTTTTCTAGTTTTTAGGCAAGAAGAATGTGAAAGAATGACTATTGTATATTTATGCACTATGCTCCTCAGCACTCAGCGACCCCACTCTGTAATTTTATGTGGTCTGCCACTTCGTGGCTGAGTTGCTGTGGTTCTTAAACATTTCCACTTTTCAATATTATCACTCACAGTTGATCGCAGAATATCTAGCAGGGAAGAAATTTCACAAACTGATTTGTTGCAATGGTGGCCTCCTATTACAGTACTACAAATTCAGTGAGCTCTTTAGACACATTCTTTCACTAATATGTGTAAAGGCAGACTGCATGGCTAGGTGATTGATTTTATTCACCTGTGGCAATGAGACTGAATAAAAAACAGCTGAATTCAATGATTAAAGGCGTGTCCCAATACTTTTGTGAAGTCCCCGGCACCAGTAACACTGATGTGCACATTTTAGAGCAACACATGCTGTCTTCAAGACTGCAGACCTGTCTCGCATTTAAAATGTGTGGCACGTTATGAAGTGTAAAATATGACCACAAAGGCCTCGTACGGTTGCACAGCTGATGACTTGTATAACTGGAGTAATTGGTGTCTTTTGGAATGTGGTGCAGGCATAACTTTTGGAATGATCACATATTTGTAAAATAAAACTCTAATAATAATAAAATTAATATGGTGAAAGATGAAAATTTTGTTTCGTTTCACATAACTTTTTTTTTTTAGATTAAACTTTGTAATATAATATTATACACGCACAAACGTATATAGAATAACTTGCTGAGTTTGAGGAATGGGTGAGCAAAACCAGAGAACCAGGGAGTTTGACTGTCACACCATGAATGATGACACGGATGAGATTAAAAAAAAACCATATTAAAAAGAAACAATAAATCTGGCACATTTTATATTTAATGGTTTATTTTTTCCAACATGTCAAACTCAGCAAATGTACTTTTACTATTAAAGTACACTGGTGAAAAAAAAAACTGCTTTTAATTACTTATTCTTACTAAATTCTTTTTTTTTTAATGTACTTTACTGTCATTATTCACTGAAGTATTCTATTAGTAACATAGTAACATTACTGTATACTACAGTACATAGTAACAATACTATTCTTGCGTACATATTTAAGCATATTTGCATTACAACTAATTCAAAAGCTACTGTTAGACACCAGTACACTCATCCTTAAACTGCCCTCAGAACTAACTTTTATACTACACTTTTGCACTTTTTACACGGTTTGCACTTAAATAAATAGCTAACATTTACATGCACCTTTCTTTTTTACTGTACTTGTCTCTTTCTTTCTCTTCATCTGTTAGTTTTCACAATTTGTTAACTCATTCGTTTTACAAATGCTTTTAATAATGACTTTAGCTGCCAGTGTCACCTTCATATTGTCTGAATGTGAATCAGTGACATAACATCAAACGCGTCGCTCTCTCTTTCCTCTCTCAGCTGTTTTCAGCTGTATCTGCTTGTCTGCCAGATCAGATCGTTCATTTTTTTATTTTCTACTGTCTGACATCAAATTTTTATAAGTTTTACGTATAAGTATAAACTATTAACCTGGCAACTCTGCAAGCTACAGTTGTTAACCTGAGCACAAACCCTGGAGACTCGATCTGTTGTCTGGACAAAGTGAAGTTTATTCGTTGCGCGCAGGTTCCAGACACCCAGCCAGCCCCCAATACAATGGACTGTCACAGTTTTATAGCTGGACTGATGCCAAGATTAGACCCAGCATATACAGGACAAGTAACAGGTGTGACAGCATGACCATAGAAGGAGAAACACAAGAATAGGCAGCCTAAAATACAACTTCAGCACCTTCACACACAACACAGCACATTAACTTCCTTCAGCCCTTTCTGTAGTAGCATTTATATTATAGTAGATGTTCTATGACATCCATTCTTCTGTGTCTCCTTCAGATGCTCTTCATTATTCCTTTCATTAGCACTGGGGCCCAGTTTAGGGGGCTGTTGCTTGCATATAATGTGAATGTTTGTGAACAAAATTATAATGCGCCACTAACCTGAGTTTGTCCTTTGCAGCGGTGTACAGTCTATCAAACTGCAGTGGATCCTCATGTTCAATCAACTCCGACACATTTATCGGTACTTGTAAATCCTAGTTGTAGCTGTTGATGGATGGAAAAACACTCAGTTCAGCAAATGATTTCAGAACAACAGCTCAGTTGATTGACTGCTTGAAGAATTTGCAGACAAAGTTTCACAATCTCTGAAATGAATTTCTACTGGTTTGTCTGACTTAAAAGAGAATTTAACCTACCAAGATAAGGTTTCAGATTTCCACAGTCTACAGCAGACTAGCAGGAATACTGCTATATTCTCATATGGACTAAAACACGTAAGGTTCTATTTCTAACTGTGTAGAATATGTTGGAGTTTAGATTATTAAAAAATAGTCTTTTATTGAAGTGTAATGAATGTTATAAAATTATCTCTGTTAACTAATATATCAAGATTTAATGTGTAAATTCCATCAAGTCTTCATGTGATATTTTATTATTGTTCTTACAGCCTGTAAATAGGTTAAATTAAAATTGATTCCACTGAAATGACCTCTTTCAGTGTTTTTTTACATTTGTTACAGGGAAAATGTTTTTTGTTTAAAGTTTAATTTCTTTCCATTTTTCTGAGATTACACTTGCGATGTCATCACAGTGCTGCAAGACCAAAGCCCTGTTGAAAGTACACAGAACTGTGGGCTAAATTTCACATAGTCCTGAAGGTGTGAAAAAAGTAAAATATCTTAATAACAAATCCAATAAACACACATTTCCTTTGTGTTACGATGAGTTTTGAGTCAAAATAATTCCTTTTTTTTTTATTTTGCTTCTTCCGGCAAGAAACACTTTTCTGAATTCTGTGGGACAAATATGGTAAATATTAATATTATTCACAAAATATAAAGATCAATGAGTAAATGAATGACCTATATGACAGAATTGCTCAAGATCCAGATATTACATTCTATTTCAAAACATAGCTAACTAGAGTTAGTGGCTAAAGTCAGAAGTGACATGACCAATAGCTGTTTGGCTCAATAATTCATCATAGAGATGTAAAACACAGCACTCCAAGTCTATTTTTATGTGAATTATCATATACAAAGCAAAATCTGTTATTAACCAATAATATATAATACTATTAACTATCTCTGGTTTTTACAATATTAATAATTAGATGGTAGGATTAAATGGAACACCGCCACGGCTACAACAATAACTATAACGTTAATTGTATATATGTTATAAATTATTCATTTTTATTATTATTTTATAGTCTCAGTCCAACTTTGTATGGTAGCTGTTGGACTTAAATGAAGCTGAGGTTATTCACCGTCCTTCTTCTCTAAAACTTACTCAGAATTACCACCTACAGTCAACTGAATATAAACCAAACAACACAAATCCATTTTTAATGTAATAATGACATTCTGATCTGCCCTCAATGAGTGTTTGAATTTTGGAACCAATAAACATCAACAAACAAATACCCAGTTAAGCATCATGGAAAAATCAATTAGATCATCAACTGGCAGCGAACAGGTTTGATTCAAACATGTAGAGAAATAACAGTTTTATTCTGTTTGAAGATGTTCTTGATATTTATCAATGATAAAAAAAAAGACCTCAGATGGAAGCACTGTACTCGGCTGGTCTCGAGAACAAGTCCACTTTCTCACTTCCCGAGAGCTGCAGGGAGAAATTAAGAACACAACTGTTAGTTTGAGTCAGTGAATGTTTTGTTAAATAAACATAGACTAGAGGTAAGGTACACATGTAGTGCATTTCACTGCATTTCTTTCTCATTACAAACTGTTTAAAAACTTTTTGCCTAACACTAAACACAGATTTCCCACAAATATCAAAAATATTTTATGAATACAATGCAAATAGGAAGAGAAAGACATGAGTGTTTAATAACATATAATCAATATTGGGCAGAATACTTTGAAAATGTAGTGATGGCTGAATACTCAATAAATTGTCCTCAGTGTATTCAGTAATTCAGAGATTTTTGTCGTTCCTAAGAAGCATTTCCTGTATTGAGCTATCCTTTGTAAAACTCTTCACACAGTTAGGGCAGCAACACTTTGTTTGTATTCCTTGTCTGAATACAATATGCATTCAGTAATCATAATTTCCAAAATTCTTTTAAAAATAAGGTCAAACTCGCCTCTGGTGTTTGTTGGCAAAAACTTCTATTTCGGTCTCATCTGACCACAGAACAAAGACATATCTTGGTCTTATCTAATTATGGCGATTACATCAGTAAATAGGCACATTAATATTTCTAATATTGACACAAAATAATCAGCAGCTAAGATCTGATTTTGACTGTAACCGTTGAACAGGCAGACTTCTGCTTGTCCACTTCTCTGGCCTGTCATTGAGTGTGTTTACATGCACTCAATAATCCGATAACTGCATAAAATCAGATTTTGTTAGTAATCTGATTAACACGTTTACATGCACTTGAGTAATCAGATAATGGGAAACTCCAGGTCTACATGAGTCAGATAGTAACTCTGCTTTGCAACCAGCCAATAAACTCACAGAAGGAGACGTGACATAAACGTAATGTAAAACTCAAACTTCATGCCGCGGCTTATTTTTAAACATTGCACCACTTTACCTGAAAACATGAACATACATATTTCATCTTCTAGATGAAGAATATTGAAATCCTTTATTTTATGTTTGGTTTCAGCGTTGCTCCAAAAGTGTTTTGCTGCATCTCGCGACATCCACCGTCTGATCTTGTGCATGTGCAGACTGAGAAATCCGATAGAAATCAGAGTAAGAGCTTACATGCACTGAGAAATCTGATTACTGAGCTAAAATCCAGCTCTCTTTATTGGATTTCTAAATCGGATTTCTAGAGTTTCTAGAGGAATTCGGGGGGTATGGTTTTTACATGATCATTTGAATAATCAGATAACTGCAAAAATCTGATTATGATCAGATTATTAAGTGCATGTATACGCACTCATTGATAAACTAGGAGTGCATGTTTCTGTTTGGCTTAACATCAGTGTTATTGTTTATGTTTGTGTTCAGGCCTCTATCGTTGGTGATGTGGAGAAGCACACTGAGTGCACAGTCATGGGGATTTATACAGTTTGAAAAGATGGGAACAGGGATGATGCTGAGTCACAGTGCACTGGCCTTGTGATAGAGGGCATTAAAGTGCTCAGCAATCTTGAAAGTGTAACTTTTACATTCATCGTGGTGTTTGTGCTCATTTATGACCTTGATCTCAGCTTAAACTACACCTTCGGCGTTGTGGATGGAGAAGAGCTAAACAAAAATTCAACAGCTCAAGCTTGATGTTCGCGAGTCGTCAGCTCTTACAAAAGATGGTTCTTCAAGGGTTCTTCGGGAAAGACAGTAGTTCTATGTAGAACCATGGACACTCAAAGAACCATTTGCATGTTTTAATAGTTCTTTGCATGGTGGAACGGTTCTTCAGATTGACAGAGAATGTGTTGTATATGGTTTTATAGAACCTATATGGCACCAGAAAGGGTTCTGCTATTGTTACAAGCTTGATTTCATAACAATAACAGAACCCTTTTAGTGCTATATTGACACCATTTTTTTTTCGGTAAGTAGCATCTACACTGTTTATGGTAACAGACTGTAACAGGTATCATGTATCAAAGATTGACAGGAAGAGTGCAAAACAGTGAGTTACATAAGCTGAAACAGAAAGTTGGCCTACCTTATGCAAGCTTATTAAAAAGGAATGAAGGCAATGAGGAAACTGCTCTCGTCTCTCATCTCTTTCTCTAAACTTGGCACTGCAGTCAGTAGGACAGCACTAAAAACACAACAGGCGATCAGTATAACACAAGTTACCAGTCAAATACTCAATACAATGGTAAGGTCCAGTCCCATTTCTTCTTTTTACCCCTACCCCTTGTTTTCGAGTGTCACCCTAACCCCTTGGAACTGAGTTACAAGGTGGAAGTGGTTGAAATCTTGCCCTACGAAATGGGACCCTCAAATAAATAAAAAAAATAACTTCATTAACAGCTACTAGCGTTGCTCTGTAGTCGACCCGGCCCGTCTTCAGTGACAGCAGAGGAGGGTAAAGTTCAGTTCCTCACTGCTGGGCTTTAGTTACATTTAGGGCATCATATGACTTCAAAGAGGGGGGCAATTATTTATTATCACCCACCCCTAATTCTTCAGTGATATGAAGCTGAAGCCAGATATTCACCAGCTTCTTGTTTGAATTTTCCCGTTCCACCTTAAATGGTGCAGCAGTTCCATTCTGGCGCTTCAGGCGTCAGAACTGCTGGGCTGCTGAACTATCTACCGAGACATCAGCATGCTATTATTTTTTATGCTTGTTATGAAGAAAACGATCATAATACATTGAAACGGCATTAAACTAAGATAAAACAGTGGTTATTGTAATTTTTAACAAATTCTCACATTTGTGGGTTTTTGTGGTCTCTTGTTCAGCCATCTTGCTGGTTTTTCTTTTTTTCTCATAACTCTCTGTTTGGAGTCTCTGAAAAACCTCCATTTGGAGGGTCATGTAGCCCCAACACTTCACCCTACCCCTCTATCTCAACAAAAAATGGGACAGAGGGTTAAGGGCTAAGTAGTAGGGCCAAGGGGTGAAATGGGATTGGGCCTTAGTAATGTAAAAATTACATACATGATAGTACACACATATATTTTTCTATTTAATTTTACCGTAAACAATGGTTTGTCAGTTCAACCAAAATAAATAAATAAATAAAATATATAATGACAAGCAATTTAACTGGTTTTATTTGACTCAAAAACTAGTTTCGAGGTAACAACACAAGTGGAAATATGTTTGATCATTTCAAAACTCAAAAACACTTCAGATCAGTTTCTGCCGTGTTTTGCTTTTTGCAGTGTTGATATCTACGGAAGATGTAAAGTTACCATTTTGGAGATACAAGGTTTTCTTCCAACAACAGTAATACATATATATATATATATATATATATATATATATATATATATATATATACACACACACACACACACACACACAACAGTTACTTCTGGCCACACAAGCTGATTGGTTGAGAAGCGTTCTAACCATGCTGTTATTTCACCATAGCAGAACTCATTCTCTTTGTATGGGATGGCTGGGAAAAAATCCAGAAGTCCAGAATCTTTGAAAAATATATATTTTTGTTTTTCTTGTTGTTCTGCTTTGTGGCAGTTCAATTCCAAATATAAACAACACACTAAACATTTTACTAAACGTTCAAAATGTTTATGTGGTCACATCAATAATGTCCTAACTTATTTACACAGTGAAGAATTATTAACAAACAAACAAACAAAGCAGCAGGGTTCCCGTACAGAGACAGGCCCTTGAAAAACAAGTCAGGCTGGTAGGTAACACTTGGCAAGGCTTGGCCTAATTGACCTTAGTAGGGCAGAAGACAAAAGTAAAGACAAAAGGAGGTGATTTATGTAGCCTTATCTTAAAGGCTGTACTATATATCCACCAATGATCATCCTAGTGTTAGTTGTCACTATAACTTTGTATTCTAATATTTTATACTAACGCTGTTTGCTATCCGCTGTCGACCAGAGGAGGATGGGTTCGCCTTCTGAGTCTTGGTTCCTCTCAAGGTTTCTTCCTCTTGCTTTTAGAGAGTTTTTCCTTGCCACTGTTGCCACTGGTGACACTCATGGGGGCTCAGACCTGGATTTTTCTGAAAAGCTGCTTTGTGACAACACCTGTTGTGAAAAGTGCTATAGAAATAAAACATTCACTTGACTTGACTTTAACTCCTTCTGGGCAATAGCCCTGACTTTTTACACTGCCCTCTCCCAACAGGACAAAAAGAACGCGTATGTGAGGATGCTGTTTGTGGACTACAGCTCAGCATTCAAAACCATTGTGCCCTCAAGGCTCGACATTAAGCTTTGGGATCTGGGTCTGAACAGTTCTCTGTGCAGCTGGATCCTAAACAGGTGGTAAGGATGGGCAACATCACCTCCTCCTCACTGACCCTTAACACCGGAGCTCCTCAGGGCTGTGTGCTCAGCCCTCTCTTGTATTCCCTGTACGCCCACGACTGTTCAGCCAGACACAGCTCTAATGTCATCATCACATTTGCAGATGACACCACAATTGTGGGCCTGATCTCCAATGACAACAAGGAGGCCTACAGAAAGAAGGTGCCAGGAGAACAACCTCTTTCTCAATGTCGACAAGACCAAGGAGCTCATAGTGGACTTCAGGAAGAAAGAGAGAGACACCCCCATCACCATCAACGGAGTCACTGTAGAGAGGGTCAGCAGCTTCAAGTTCCTCGGTGTCCACATCACAGAGGATCTGACATGGACCGAACACACCACACGGGTGGTGAAGAAGGTACAACAGGCGGCTGAGGAGGTTTGGCATGATCTCCTGCATCCTCCCAAATATATATATATATATATATATATATATATATATATAGTGAAGCATATATCTTTTTAAAATTTGCAACTGTAAAATGATATATCCTGTCCTATGCTATTCAAACATGTAATAGACACAGCGGTTTACATCACTACAAAACCTGATTAAATCCAAATCACAAATATAATCACTTTTTCCTCATTTGACAGTCATTCTCATGAACTGTAATGTCAATTAAAGAGGAATAAGGAAGTAGATGAGCAACCCAAACTAGTTCTGCAGGTGAGATCCACAACTGTGCATACCTGCTATAAACTGATCATCAGTGTCAAGTTACATTGGTTGGGCTTGGTCTGAAACAAGGTGAGACTGAGAGACTTATTCCTCCTCTAAAAAGTCAAATACTGTATGTTTTCTGTCTTATATGTCTGTATCGTATGTGTTTATGTGAGTCCTTCAATGGACTTCAATTGAGTTTTCTAAGTTTTGTGAATGAAAGAAATTTGAAATGCGACTTGAATTCAAAGTTCAATAATTACTGAGCGGTGAAAGTAGTCGTCAAATAGTGCAGTCGTATAATTATTTATTGTGGCATATCATATTTATACAGTAATCAACTAAACTGGCTTCTTTTAGGTGATTGTATGGTTTATTTGATCATATCCTGTATTTACATGTAGTTTGGCATGTCATTGTTATCATTCTTAAAGTATTATAATCGGGCTGAAAGAACATCTTTTAACTCTGCAAGTGTAACATAACTACTGCATACATATTAGTCCCACTGAAGGTCCCCCAAAAATCTATATTTGTGCTGTTTTTATCTACTCCATTTTGCAAAGAGTGCTAGTGTTGTATTTATTTGATAAATAATGTTATATAAGACAAAGAGAACATGAGGAAACACAAAACACAGTTTTCAATGACTGTTTCATTTATTGAAGAAAATGTTAGCAACAAGCTAACAGTGGCACACAATCTAGCTTAAACAAAGACATTTGAAGTTGGTAACGGATATTCAAATAAAATTTTTATTTTCCTTAGATTTTGGTTGTTCAGTCTTTTTTAAAGCCTGGCTCAGTATTTTACTGCCAATCATAGACTATAGTAGTCAAGTGCTTGTTGTACACAATGAATAGCCAATGATGTTTCACATGTTGGGCAAGTATTTAATCCTTTCAGGCCCAAATTCTATTCCAGGGGCATGAAAAGTGTGAACATGCTTTGTTCCTTTTAAATGCAACCATAATTTTTTGTTTTTTGAACCCGGTGTAAATTTCAGTTTATTTATTTATTTTTTTTGCATTGAAGAGATATGGTCCATGGCAAAGAGTAATGCATAATAGACGTATTTGTATACTTTGTGTATCTGTTAGTGTGTGTAGGTGTGTTTGTGTGTGTTCATGTGTGCTCTGCATGCATGTTATGTATTGCTAGCGTACTGATGTCGCTGTTGAGATTAAATTATATGGCAGTAAGAAATAAGTGTCACTTAGAGGAAGCTGACACAATGTCTCAGTATCGTTCTGAGACAGTTTTGAAAAACTTCTATGTCATGAAAACAGTTTTGATCAGTATATTTCTGGATTTTTATTTATTTATTAGTGTTTTTGTGTAGTGCAACAAGTATTACATTTATGCCAAATTTGTTTTTAGGTCACCTCATATTAGGATCCTACATCAAGAGACCCCCCCTAGATTCCAGAGATCAATAACAGTTGGATTCAATAATATGAAAGTGCAGCATGGCTACTGCAGGTAAGACAACTTCAATTGTAATTGTCATTATATTTTTGTTATGTAACTTCAAAATAGGCAAATGGTTCAGATTTGTTTTAGACCCTAAGAGAGCTTGATAAACTATTTTAGAACCATGTTACCCAACATCATTAGGTTAAATTAGAAATATGCAGATAGTAAATCAAATTATTTGCATCCAATTGATTTGGCAAGGTTAAAAAATGTCCATGTGGGTGGCTCCAGATGATATGTGTCAAAGATGTACTTCAGTCCAGATTCAGGAATTAAAATCACTTTTATATTCTTCTTTTGTCTGCTTACTCACAATTAGTAAGTTGTCAACAGCAAAGTGACACTGGGTTAATCTAACCCAGCAAGATGGGTTAATTTTACTCCAGAAACAGATCAGTCTTCATCTGAGTAACCCATGTAAAAGCATGTTGAGGCGTACACAAATTATAGATATGTCCAGACCTAATTCAGTTTAAGTTGCGGCAATGCAAATATTTTTAATAAAACATCCTGAATAATTAGTAATCATTTGTTTTAACAGGAAGTAGGGATGTGGTATTGACATCACAGCTTTTTGGGGGTACTCACCATATTTGCTCCAACCTAAAAAGGAGAAAAAAGAAAAAAGAAAGAAAAGTGGAGGACTAATAATTAATGACATAATGAAAAGTAGGCTTGGAATAGTGCATAGATTACCAGCCATAGCAGGTAAAAGAGTAGGAGGACGTCCAAAGATTCAAGTCACATTACCAAATGCTAATATGTGTCGAACATAAATTGGGTCTTAACAAATGGAGAATAATCTTTCTCAACCTATGTCGGCTCTGTTAACCGTAGCATTTGTCAGAACCTGTTTTTGTTTTGGGCTAAACCTTTATTAAGCTGTGTTAGTCTAGCAGACTGCAAATGTAGCGTTAAGGATTTTTTTTTAGTCAATCATTTAAAAGCGTTCTTCTATTGTTACGATGTCAGGTTTGTTATAATAGAAGAACCCTTTTTGGTGCTATATAGAGCCCTTTTCAAAAAGGTTCTATATAGAACAATCTACAGCATGTTCTCAATCTGAAAAACAAACACTTCCACGATGCAAAGAACCCTTTAATCATGCAAAGGGTTCTTTAGCTACGTTCACATTACAAGCCTCATTTCTCAAATCCGATTTTTTGCTCAAATCTGATCTCTCTGACACGATGGATCACACTCATTTAAGTAAGTGATTCAAATCTGTCATTAATATGAACGAACCGGCGTCCTAAAATGACACATCCTACTTAGTAACGTCACGTGAATGAATCACGTGCATCATCAGCAAACAGACTAACGAGCAGAACGAGCTTCGCTGAAGATAATTAACTCTGATCAGCTCTCAGCTTCATTATTGGAGCGAGACGAAGGAGAAAAAGGTGAGATGTGTTTCTTTTTCACCGTTTACAGGCTTTAACTTCTGTTCGGTGATGCTGCCATGGTAACGCTGAATGATGGCCACGCCCAGTGGAGAAAAAGCACATGAATTCCGATCTGAGTGTCACATTAAGGTCGCATGGCCACGAATCGGATACGTATCCGATCTAGGACCACATATGAAAGTGACTCAGGTCGGATTAGAAAAGATCAGATTTGTGTCCACACAGCCCTGAAAACATCAGATCTGAGTCGCATTAGGGCAAAAAATCAGATTTCTGCCACTTCAACCAGGTAATGTGAACGTAGCCTTTGAATATTCTTGGTATGATTACTAGGAATTAAAGATCTTCTGGAACAACATTATAAAGACACACAATACCGTATTATCAATGAACAATGTGTTACTATGTTCTTCATAAGGAGTTAATAATGATCAGGAACAGTAATATAAAGTGTTTAGGGATGTTCCTAAGCCATTGATAGCTACAACAACACAGGCGCCAACAAGAGTCAGACGCTCGCGGTTTGAAAATACAAAAGAGGCTTTACTTCCAGAATCAAAGTCCAGGTTCTTAGTCAAAAAACATGCATGGGTCAAATCCAAAATACACAATAGATACACAACGACAAACATAACACAATGTGAGATGTAGTCGAAGAACAGGCAAAAAGGTCAAAAACACGAATCAGAAGAATCCAGCAAAACAATCCAAAGGGCAGAGCAAAAGGCAAAGTCGAAAGAACAAAAGCAATGGTCAAAAACAGGATACAGAATCAATATAGCGCTCAGTAGTTCACTAGTGCAAACAATATCTCACAACTATCTCGTCCTAAAGCCCGGGCTTTTAAACTAAACTATGAAAGTCATATGACCAATAACACAGGTGACACACATCACCTGTGTTAGACACATATTCTGGAGATCTAGAGTGCTAATAGGAGCGTGAGAAAAGGTCAGGAGTCATTCCCCAGAGAACTCTGGGCAATGGAGTCCGAGTTAGACTCAGAGTGTGAGGGAAGCTCTGCAGTCATGTGATCTCCCAGAGGATTCTGGGAGATGGAGTCCGGGTTCCTCTGAGAGCTCGACGGATGCGTGAAAGTGAGGAGTGAAGAACAGTTATTGGTGTAGCGAGGTTGTGCTTGCCTGGAAACCCCAGTCATGCTCATAAAGAACAGCAGTATTACCTGTTACATAATGCCAACCAAACATCTTATATTTCTGCTGTTACTTGGATTAAATACAAATGTTTAGTTTCTCGCCTTGACTTTTACAGGGACATCAACTCACTTGCTGAGATTTGTTACCATTTTGCTCATGAACATGTGTGTGATGGACTCACAAGGACTGCCTGAACCTACAGACGTCACTGTACAGGTAGAGGGAAAGTTTGTGTTACAGTATTTATGTTCTGAAACACATTTACATGATTTTACTTAAATATTTACATTAAATTAGTTAGTCACAAACCAGAGAGAGGAAGACATTTAACAGTATTTATACACTGAACTATTATAAGTAGAAATGACTTAATGAACTAGAGAAGTGTAGTGAATATGAAAAAGGGATGTAAAGATCCAATACACACATTTAGTAAGCTCTATAAGTATTGGCACCCTTGGTTAATGAGTAAAAAAAGCCCATTAAAAATGCCATTGTGGTTAATGTGGTTAATCCCAAACTGATAATATGAGAGAACAATAAGCTTTAGTTGAAGTAAATTTAGTCTAGGGAAAAAAAAACATAAACAAAACCACATATAACAATTATTGGCACCCCTCCATTTGAAACTTTGTGCAACCTCACTTTGCTTGATTACATTAAAGAATACAAGAAATACAAGATCCTCAAAATTTCTCTAGATTTTAGTTTTTTGGCAGAGACAGCCAGATTTTTCACTTAAAATGTGGTACTTCATGGAGTTCACAATGCCATGTGTACTACCATGTGGCCTTTGGAGAAAAAACAGCCCAAATACATCAAAGATCCCCCACCATACTTACGTAGATTATGTTCTTTTCTGTGTAAACTTTCTAAGGAAAATCTATTCACTCAGTGGCCATCATGGTAACACCACCGGACAGTTATTTCCAATCATAAAAGACTCTTTTTATGACTCTTAAACTCTTTGAATGGGGAGAGACCAAAACCTTGAGGGTTTATATATGCATATACTATATGCATCTTTTTCATATTTTGATCAATTACAATCACAAAGTATTTACATTAGACAGTCACATATGCTGTATGTTGTTTTTTTCTTCCGGAGATCTTGAATCTATCATCATTTGAAATGTAAATGGCATTTTTGAATAAGATTTTTTTTATTGATAAAATAAGTACTTTTGAAGTAATTAGATTGACAAAAATATTTACTGTCACTTGTTTATAATACAACCCCATTTGCAAAAAAGTTGGGACGCTGTGAAAAATGTAAATAAAAAGCAATGATGTGCAAATCATTTAAACCCTATATTTCATTGAAAATGCTTCAAAGAGATCAAATGTTGAAACTGAGAAACTTCATTGTTTTTTGAAAAATATATGACCATTTTGAATTTGTACTGCATAATATGTAATATATAATGTTCCAAACATTTTTAGGTTAAACAGGTAACGGCTAACCTCTTGCTTTTTTAGCACTATTCAGCATGCAAGTTTTTTAAACTGGCATTATCTGGCATTATCATTTTAATTATCAGGTTTTATTCGCCACTTTGGCTGATGACGGACCTCTTCAAGTCATCTTCAGACAGAATTTTGATGGAGTGGGGCCAGTTTCGGACTCAAAACAATGTGTTTCTGGTCAGGCCAGGCTCAGACAGAAAGTTCTTGTTTTGTATTTGGTTTAGGACCAAAATTTCAGGCCTGATTTAAGCTATACCTTATTTTCATCTCTGTTAAATGTAGGATTTATCTGAATTTGGAGTTCTATACTAAACTATATTTGAAGCAGCTATCAAAAGCTGGGCTGGGGCTGAACATTAAAATAAAGCACACACACAGTTAGAATTTACTGAGCTGTGTTAGTCTAGCTGACTGAAAACAATGTTAATTAAACTTAAAAAACACTTTTGTCAATTTCATTGTCATTCTTCCATGTACTGATGGGAATAGGAGCTAACCCTATTAGCTAACATTGCTAACCTCAGTGTAAACTCAGTGATATGACAGAGTGAATTTAATTATATGTAAAATTAAATGTGGGGCAGAAAAAGTGGCTTGACACAGTAGCTGGGTAGCTACACCTGGTGTGGTCTTAGTGGCTTCTTCAGAATATTGCCAGTCCTTTGTTAATGTTCATGGCATATTATATAAAATACTTTTTGCGTTAAGGTTGATTTCCCATGGTTTGTTTGGTTGGTTGGTTGTTTAATCCAATATTATAACATTTTTGAGTAACATTATCTTTCAAAAAAGTATTAGTAGTTTTCCAATAACAACTCATACAGTGGTATGCCACACATTTCAACCTCCCTGCACATTTAGTTGATTTTCTAAGTGAAAATAAACACACATCATTCACAGATTTATACAGCATTTTCTGTGAATATCATTTAGCAATTTCTGTTTATTTGCTGAGTTTAACATATTGGGAAACAATAAAACATAAAATGCAAATTATGCTCTAACTTTTGCACAGGCCTAGTTTCTAATTAGTTAAATTCAGCAAATAACCAGTAATTATGTATTATGATCTGCAGAAGTGTGTTCTCGGTAGAGAATGTATTATTCTTATTTAGAGAATCAACAAAACATGTAATTTGACCAGGGACACCCACACGTTTGCATGCGCCTGTATGTAACTGAGTTGGTATGTAATTGCCTTATTTCTGGCTCCATTATTGCAGGCGCAGCATTACTGTAACAACCTTGCTGTACTCTAATAAGCTTTCATTTAATTATATTTCAGATGAGTTACACTGATGGAGAACTCACAACAGAAAGTCACACGACAGAAAAAATAGGTAAGTATAAATTCCACATTAAAATCTTAGTGTAACGGTGGAGGCAAGGAGGCAGGATGCAAATGTGAGTTGCTTTTATTGAAATTATTGAAATTCGAGTTACAATTAGAGTCCAGAGTTGCAGAAGTTTGAAGAACATACAAATCCATGACAAAAACAAAACCAAACTACAAGATGAAAGAAAACAAGAGACAAGGTAGATAGAGCCTTTCCAGATGTGTAAGCTGCCCACCCCATAGGCACTAATGCAGCCCCAGACCATCAAAATTGCAGGCTTTTGAACTGTGCGTTGACAACAAGCTGGATGGTCACTCTCCTCTTGAGTTCCCAGGACACAGCGTCTGTGGTTTCCAAAAAGAATTTCAAATTTTCATTAATCTGACCACAGAACAGTTTTCCATTTTGCCTCAGTCCATTTTAAATGAGCTTTGGCCCAGAGAAAACGGCGGCGTTTCTGGATTGTGTTGACATATGGCTTCTTCTTTGCATGATACAGCTTTAACTTGCATTTGTGGATGACACGACGAACTGCGTTCACAGACAATGATTTCTGGAAGTGTTTCTGAGCTCATGCAGTGATTTCCAGTACAGAATCATGCCTGTTTTTAATGCAGTGTCACTGTCGGCCTTGTCCCTTTCATACAAGGATCAGACTGTAGATGGTCTGATATCCAAAGTCTTCACAATTTTACATTGAGGAACATTTTTCTGAAATTGTTTCACAATTTTTAGATGCATTTTTTGCAGATTGGTGAACCTCTGCCCATCTTTGCCTCTGAGAGACTCTGCCTCTCTAAAATGCTCTTTTTATACTCAGTCATGTGAGTTGCTCCTCCAGCTGTTTTTTTTTTTATTAGTACCACTTTTCCAGCCTTTTGTTGCCCCATCCCAACTTTTTGAGAAGCATTGTTGCCACCAAGTTCTAAGTTCTTTCCACTTTTGTCCATTTTATCAGGTCCACTTACCACACAGGTGCACTTTTTAGCTCTACAAACCTTAATTCCAAAAAATGGTATGATGCTATGTAAATAAAAAAAATCACACTTGTGATTGGTCTGTCTGTTGGCACTAGCAGACGTGGTGTCATTGGTGCCTCCGTGGTCAGCCATTTCCTGTAGTGAGATACTGAATTCTTGTTGAAAGAGAATAATATTTTAGATGTCCTTAAATTTGAGTGGCAACATTCTTCTGTCCTCCTCCTTTGATTTCACTCTAATTTCACTCTAAATCTTTTTTTTTCCTTTTTAGAACACACTATAACTTTATCACTGACCATAGATGAAACGTTTGACAACTCACACACAGACAAAAACAGTCAAAAGTACCAAAAGTACAGCAGAGACATCACGAGTTCAGTAAGTATGGCATATATTTATGTGCTTTAACACATCTATCAAATCCTAACTGTAATAATAGTGAAAGTCTTTTTCAGGTTGACAGTGCTTACAGTGCCAAACTTTCTTCATACAAAGCTGGTTCTGCAAAAGTTATTCAGTTCAGGTAAGACTGTTTATATTTACATAACAAAGTTTAACCATCATAAATAGGTTTACTAGAGGTCTAATTTCTAAGATATTTGTTTGCCCCGATAACCAAGAAAGATTTTCAGTAAATACTGTAGGTAACTGAATTTTACTACACACAAAAAGTATTAAGAAACTAGTAAGAAAGATCAAAAGTCAATGAATCAGTTAGTGAATTAGTCTCTGTTAATCACAACCATTACAACTGTGAATTTGGAAACCATAGATAAAACTGAACATTTCTAAATATGCACCATGTTTTGATTTGAATCAAACGTGTGGTTTTGATCACACAATTGTTCTATGTTGTTATGTTCTAAATTATGTTCTCTGAATTTTTTTTTATCAGGCCTGGCAGTGTGATAACAGACTTCACTATTGTAACAACAACTGATACACTTGATTTTAGTGCAACAAACAAACAATTAGCGTCTGTTCTCAGTGCAAACGGATATGAAGTGAGTGCAGATTCCTTTGCTCAAACTGGTAAGGTTGTTTTTTCACTTTTCTTTCTTTTACACTTTTTTTCATTCTCAGAAGTTCATAGTAATTACACTAATGGGTCATTCTCATGAACTGATAAAATCTAACATACAAGCTAAATAAATGGAAAAAAAAAAAATCAGCAGAAAAACAGCATTTTTAAAATAAATGTATAGCCCATTGCTCTTATTTTATGGATCATGCATATATTTGGAACGTTGTCTAAAATTTCTTTACATTTCAATTTAACAAAACTTTCACCCAAAATCTCACTAGCGTAAATTTTTAAAGATGTAGAAAGAATATTTCTGCAAATTTAAATAAGTATAACTTTTATTTAGGTGGTGGATCATTCTCAGCACTGCAGTAACGCTGATGTAGTGGTGGTGTGTTAGTGTGTGTTGCGCTGGTACAAGTGGATCAGACACAGCAGTGCTGCTGGAGTTTTTAAACACTGTGTCCACTCACTGTCCACTCTATTAGACACTCCTAGCTTGTCAGTCCACCTTGTAGATGTAAAGCCAGATGATAGTGGAGCTGATAAAATGGACAATGAGTGTAGAAACAAGGGTCATAATGTTATGCCTGATTGGTGTATACACAGAAATTGTATTTTATTTTTTCACTAAACAGTTGCTTTGAGAATTATGAAAATAGCATGTATTTATATTGCGTTTCGTAGGTTTAGTCAGATTCAGTTAATATCAGCTTGATTTTCTTTTGCCTGTTTCATATTCTTTTTATATTCATGTTAAATAACATTAGTGCTCATTACTGTCATTTTGTCATCCCCCTTGACAAACAGTTTATTACAATAAAACAGCAGTTTTATTTTAAATTTTCACAAATTTTAAAAGAAATTAAAATTGCGTACCTCCTCAAACTAATTGTGTATTTTTGCCTGTAGTTTTGTTATTGTTTTGTAGTTTGCCATGAAAAACAAAAGTGCTTTTTAAAAACCAGTTTACAGGTTACATTAATGAGATAATTAGTCAAAATCAAAACCTTATGAATAGTTGAAGTATTATAAATTTACTCTGTGATAAATATGTACTAATAAGTGGAAAGATTTTAAAACATTTAATCAAACTTTGTGCTGTGAGTTGAAAATAACAAGCTTCTAACATAAACAAGTTAAGTTAAAGTCATACACTGTATGCACAACTGTAAAATTTCAAGGTAATAATAACAATTAAAAATGCAAAAAAAAAAATTTTTTTTTTTGTTGTAAGATTTTGTTGTAAAATGTTCTGCTACTTGACGGTGCATTTATATTTTTATTTCTAACACTGACATTCAGACAGTAAGCAGTAATTGAAATAATTTGAAAAACGAATGGTTTAAATATTAGCACACGTGTAAATTGATTAAACAACAGACTCTGTATGACTTTTATTTTTTAGTGGAAAATGGCTTATATGATCCACGCAAAGGCAACATTTACCCTGGCAAAGATATGGATTTGGCCTGTGTTCCTCCAGCCTTCAGTACTGGAGGAATAACCTGGAGTTTCAATGATAAAATCATCTCAACAGAAGTAGATCCTAGTCAATATCAAATCAGTGCTGACAGAAAAACACTCACCGTGAAAAGCACCAGTGATCAGGACAGTGGTAAGTCATGATTAATTCACAAGATACTTTTAATATACTTCTGCTACTTTTACCATTATCAAGTTACCTGATGTTAATTACTGTTTAGTGTTTTATGAATAAACAGCTGACATGTAAAAAGAGGAAATGATCTTTGCAGTAAAAGCTTGTGCTTCTGCTCATATTAATGCTACTGCAGTGATGGACTGTCTTGCAGATAATAACGAGTTATTTTACTCATTGTATTCTCTTTGCCTTCACAGGTAAATACGCATGTACAACGACCTTAAACTCAATTCCCTACATAATCTGGCAAAGGATGGTAATTCAGCCATTGCCCAATATCAGAGTGACCACCTCAAAAGCTGTGTACTGTGATGGATCACCAATCACACTGGAGTGCTGCGCTGAGAACAGCTACAAGACTAAGTGGAGCCTGATCACTTCATCTGGACCACAGAAGCTAACAGGTCCCACACACAAACAGCTCACACACACACACACACACACACACACACACATTTTATATATATATATATATATATATACACACATACACACACACACGCACATACATACATATGGCGGAATAAAACTTCATATCTCCAAAATGGTAACTTTATAGGAGAAAGAAGAAACCTACTTTACTTTTAATGTAAAAAAAATGGAACCAGGCTTTTTTTCCAAGTAATTTTTCGTTTCTTTTAGTCCATTCATCATGAAATTTATAGACAATGAAAAAGGGCAACAGTTTTTTTCAAATTAAGTCATATCAAAAATGGAGATATGACGTTTTCATCCGACAACAGCTATATCAGAAAGCAAATTCAGCCAGGACAACCTTGGTAGTGTAACAGTTAGCCAACTTTCTGCAAATGCTGTTCTCACTGCTGCTGTCTCGTTCAGTTTCTCTCCCTATCCGCCGACCTGAGCTGCAAACATGAAGCAGTCAAAATGAAGTTACACTGTTTTTCAAAACACATGAATAAAATGCTAAATGTTTTTTAAATGGATCAGAATATACTAAGGCAGATGTCCATACACTTGGGTGCACTGCCAAACTCTAACTAGTGTGTGAGAAACCCTGAAACCTCTCCAGATCCTCTGCTCTGCTCGGCTCATTCCTCATGTTTTCAAAGCAGGTTATGTGAAGGGACTGGGATGACTAAGTCTAACGCTTCGGTGAACATTGAACCATTTTTTATAAATTTGAAAGTGTGTTGTGGATCTAGCAATGTCCTAGTTTTAGCTTTTAAGCAGTGGCAGCCAGATTTTTACTTAAAATCTCCTTTTACTTTATTGAACCGATGATGCCATGTATCCTATAAAGTTCTGTGGACATTTAGAGCAAAAACAGCTCGAAAGAGTTCCAGAACATTCAGATAGATTTAAAACAAGAGGAAACATAAATATATAAATGTGCTTCACTTGGGGTGCCAATAATTTCCATGTGGTTTTGTAAAAAATAAAGCCTTTGTCAGAGTGAGGAGATTTTTTTTGTTCCGTGTGTTCCGTAACCCTCTAATGATTTTAAAGGTTTGCCTTCATAAAGCAATTTACTCTTTGCACAGACCCAACGATAGGCTGCAGCTCATATCCGTACCCAGGTTTCAGTGAAGCGGACTGTAAGGACGGGGACAAAATTGTGACTTTCCTATGGGAAGTCTTTGACCTCAATGGAGACCTTTCTGATACAAACCGCGTCAGAATTACTGCAACAGGAAAAAGTGAGTTATCTGCTGACTCCTTAGATATAATCATTTTTAGACAGTTTTTTTTGCCACCTTGTGTAAACTTTTGTGTCCCCCCCACCCCACCCTCACCCGAAGGTTTGTACTGCTACGATAAACAATTTGGAGCTGGAAAAATAAACGACCTACAGACTGGTTCTTGTGATGCGGATAGCGTTGGCACTGTGACAGCTCTCTGTACATCCAACACAACAGACAAAGGTACCTGGAAGATTGTGGAAGATAACTGCATCCTGCGTGCTCTTCAAGAACTGATAGACAAATCTGAGGTAGTATGATTCTTCTCTGAATGTTTGTTTATTTTCCATACAAAAAATAACTATTGCTCAGATAAAATGTTTCAAAACATTGTGCTTTTCTGTAGAATTTACAAGTTGCAGACGTCCCACAGTTTACAGCTGACCTCCGGGATGCCACCGAATCCAATTCTGCTAAGATAACAGAGTCTGAACAGAATGTCTTAACAGTTGTCAACCTAATGAAAGTAATTGCTACTGTCTCACAATTACTTATAGTTGACAAGTCCATCATGACGGTAAGCATATGTTTTACCAAAGTTTATTTCTTCTGTTGTATTTTAAATTTTACAGTTAAAGTTAATCATTGCTTTGTATTAAATGCAGAGGATCCAAACAGTGGTGTCTAATTTCTGAATCATCTAGAGGTTGTTTGCTTTTGCTCTTCATTTAGTTGATTTAACCCTAAAAAACTAGAAGATTCTGTTGTGCTGTATTTAATTTATACTATTTGAATTTAATTTTAAGGATTTCCTAAGAACGTCTGATGTCATTTCATCAATATCAGCACAGCCAGCATGGGAGCATTTGAACCAAATGTATACAACACAGACTATGAGCTCTGAACTTCTGAAGTCAACTGAGGAAATTGGAGGCAGACTCACAGATGACAGTTTTAGAATAACAACAAACAGCACTCAACTGGACAGAACTAAAACCTCTGGTCCATTTTTTGGAACATTTGGCGTAAATTCCACCACACAGATAGATATTCCAGAGCTTAGTGGACAGACTTTGATCACCACCATAGTTTTCTCAGCTTTTCACAATGTCTTACCTGTTCGAAATGCACGCTATGACACTTCAATCAATGGAGATGTGGCTGCAATCATTGTGAACGAGACAGTTTACAGCATCTCTCTTACTTTTGATATTAAAAATGAGTCACTGAGAAACCCTCAGTGTGTCTTTTGGAACTACAGTCTTTTGGATGGGGATGGAGGATGGGACTCAACTGGATGTGAAATAAAGCCTTTAGTGAAACAAATTGGCAAGTTTAAGTGTGAATGCAGTCACACAACCTCATTCTCGATCCTGATGTCGCCATTTTTTGTGGATAATCTTGTTTTGGCCTTTATACCTTTTATTGGTGTTGGCATTTCGATAATCTGCTTAATTTTGGCCCTCATTATTGAGATCATCGTATGGAAGCCATTGACCAGGAATGACACATCCTACATGCGCCACGTCTCCATAGTCAACATCGCTCTGTCCCTCCTGATTGCGGACATATGCTTCATCATTGGAGCAGCTATTGTTAAAGACGGAGAACAGACACCAGTGGGTCCCTGCAGTGCAGCAACGTTCTTCATGCACTTCTTTTACCTTGCTCTCTTCTTCTGGATGTTACTTTCAGCACTCCTGCTCCTCTACCGGACCATTATGGTGTTTGCTAGAATGTCTAAGTCCATTATGATGGTCATAGCATTCAATGTTGGCTATGGGGCCCCATTACTCATAGCTGTCATCACTGTGGCAGTAACAGCTGGAGGTGGAGGATACATCCAGGAAGAGAATGCCTGTTGGCTGAACTGGTTCAAAACTAAGGCCCTCCTGGCGTTTGTGATTCCTGCTCTCACCATTATAGTTATAAACCTCCTGGTGCTTGTTGTGGTGATATATAAGATGTTAAGGAGGGGAGTTGGTAACGTCTCTCAGCCAGATGAGAAACATGCCTTAATGATGATCGCCAAATTTGTGGCCATTTTAACCCCTCTCTTTGGTCTGACCTGGGGATTTGGCATCGGGACCATGGTGACATCTGATTTAGGAGTTCACATTGTGTTTGCACTCCTCAATTTACTGCAGGTACCAAGGTTAATATAATTACTGTAAAAGCATTTTGTTTTTTTTTGGATTTTGTTTCTCTGTTTATTACAGTTGTTCTTAATCACTTAGATGCATTTCTTGAAGCATCACATTTTCAGCACTCCTAAGTGCAATTCTCAAAACAGTGAAAGCATTTCTCACAACATTGTATCACCTGTACAAATCAACCTAAAACACTCAAAATCTCGACAACACTGTCACCAAACAGAGAGCTCTCCTTCATTTGTGTGCACTGACACGATAAATGCTAAATATTTGCATTAAAACTGGATTGACTATACAGTGTTGCTGATAGTAACGAGAGATTGTCCCACTTTCAGATGTAGGATTTATAAAATGATACAGGGTGAAGTCAACAAAGGCAAGCCTGGTGTCAATAATGGGGAAAAAAATAACATACGTCACCAACATCACCATGATCACAATGACAACAGAAGGAACAATATTAAGCCCCTTGCTAATCATTGTGCACACAACACTTTATCATCATCACACCTGATAAACATGTTTTATGTTTTGAGATTTTATGTTGGAGTCGCTTTCTGCTGTCCTCAGCTGTGATCAGCATCTTCAGCCTTGTGTTAATACTTCTGATTACGGGGCTGGAGATCAAATAACTTCCACCTCCAACTGAGAAGAGTTTCTCAGTAGGGTTGAGGAAGGGTGAATAGAGTGGTCCTTGCTTTGGCAAAAAGCACCACTCACTCAGTAACTTCATTCACTCATTCTCTCAAACAGTTCTTTACTACAGGTAATATATATTTAGGGTTTAAGGTTTAGAAGTGTTGCCACTGTAGTCAAACAAATGGGAGTCATATGCATACTGCTTTCAAACTGTCTGAAAAAGCAGTGAGAGCGAGCTCACTGTGCCTAGGAGAGAACGCAGTGCACAGATGCTTCTATTTTCCTTGTTTTTTTTTTGTTTTTTTTTTTCATTCCTGTGCAATGTAATTGTGTATATATGTGCCTTTTTAACACTGTCTACGTTGATTGGTAAGATTGGTTTATACCTTTAGAATGATCGCCTAGTTTTACAACTACTGCAACACTGGGAAATGACCATATGGGTGATAGAAATTTCTTAGTAGAGTTGAGGAAGCGTTTATAGGGTGATTACAAATCCCAAAGTACAGTAACCCTTCTGTGGCGTTCAGGTCTGTGGGACCCATTTTCAATGTTTACCAAAAGAAAAAAAGCTATGATTTATTATTATTTCATCCTCAGATTCTTTGCTCATTTTCTGTGAAGAACATATAAAATAACCCATTTTCAGTGTCTTCACTCTGTTTACCCCCCACACATTTATATTACACATGTGGTGTTGGGTGAACCTGTGGGGAGTAAAAGTGTGGAGGTGCTGTGTCCTTCACTCTGTTCTCCTCCTACATGGCCTGCTGTTAGTGTGTGTGTGTATATGTGTGTGTGTGGACACTTGTGATATTTTAAACATCTGGTATTTTTACATAAATAGTTATGGCTGTATTGATTAAAAATACAATACTGTGGTGGGTCCACCAGACCGCTGAGTAACAAACACATCAACACCACTCAAGGGTTACGGAAGGTTGTATGGGGCAGTCGAAACTCTTTAGTATAGTGGGGAAGGGTGAATAGACTGAAAGAAAGTCCTTAGTTCAGTTGAGAAAGGGTAGATAAGGCAGTGGAAATGCCTTAGAAGAGTTAAGGAAGGGTAAACAGGGCAGTTACCACTGAGTATAGTGTAGGAAGGGTGAGCACCTCTGTAGAAACCCATTAGGACAGTTGAAAAAGGGTGAACAGGGCAGTAGAAACTCATGAGAAGAGTTAAGGAAGGGTGAACAGGGCAGTAAAAACTCCCCAGTAGAATGCATTTCTTTAGCGTGGATACTACTTTGTTAGTGCTCAAAGGGTTTGAGGCACTATTTTGAGAATACGTTTAAATTTTGGGAAGTGCATCTAAGTGATTGAGATTATTAATCCATGCATTTGAATTGATTATATTACATTGCTTGTTTAATGACCAAGCTGTCATTGATCTTTTTAAAGGGTTTCTTTGTTTTGCTGTTTGGAATTCTGTTGGATAGAAAGGTATGTATTCTGAGCAGGCTTTGATAAGCTCATTTGCTGAACTAGTGAGGAGCTTGTCGAAATACTAAGTACATTTTCAAAATACACATGATTTTAAGGTTATTTGTTTTATGATCACAGGTCCGTGAGGCACTGGCAGTAAAGCTGAGACTAAACAATATTAGCTCTAGCCGCAGCAGGGTAAGGTCCACCCCATATCATGGTACTCCACTTCAGTCACACATGCCCAACGCTATTCATAGATGACCCCGCCCCCATTCTGTGATTCTCTGGCAACACTGACACAATTAGTTAATTGACACAGTTGCTTCATGAGATGGTGCTTTGCATCGACAGTGTGTCCCTGTTATTCTTTTCTTTTTTCTTCTCTCTTTAGTTACAGAGCACTGATGCAGAGCCATCGTCTTCTATTGGACTGGACTTCATTGGAAGGTCACGTCTAAACAGTAAGTATCTGAACTGACAACCACAACGACTATTGATCCTCCTTTGCCCGAAGGCTGTTATTACTGTAATTCTCTTAAACAGCCAGCAAAATGGGGCAGTTAGTCCCTGAGGAGTTAAAGGAATATTTAATAATTGAGATGTTTTTACTGCTGAAACAGTGATATAATTGTAAATGGTATACTTTCACTTTTCCTTTGGATAGAAGGGTATAGACATTTTTCTTAAATAATCTAATGAGTCTGTAAGGTCTAACAAAGGATGGGCCGAATGCTCAGGTTGATAACAGCGCAGTTACATAAAACTACACCATATCTTGATAGCTATGGTGTAGTGGAGTGGAGACAAAGTACAACTGCTTTATTCCCATTCCAGAAAGAAGGAAACTAGTATACAGCAAATTTTACGGTGTTAAAAATATTGAGTGTTGTTAATAATTTTTTATTATTATTTATGATTTTTTTTATCCCCATTGTGTTTATAAAGATCAGAGGTTGGTGTTTTAGGGGAGTGTAATAACAGCAGTCTTGCAATTAAGTGTTTAAATTTGCAGGTGAAGCTAAAACATAACCATATTGAAGCACTTGTTGCAAAGCAATATTAATTGCAGTAAAAGACAAAAAAACAGTGTAATCAGCTGCAGTGTAGAGAACCAGGATTAGTGCCGGGGTGCGTTTAGCCAAATCTTCATAACGCTAAGTATTTCATTAACTTCAGAACATACATTAATTAACAAATGTTTCCTACAACACTTCTTGTCTAAAGTATCATGGAAACTTGCCATAAATGAACATTTAACCCATTGTATTCATTTTTTAAGAAGGATTAGTTAGTTTAAGTCACTGCTGCAAGTTTTAAGCTCAAATATTATAATGTGAACAACAACAACAACAACAACAACAACAATAAGAAGAATTACAAGAAGAATAGAATTAGAAGAAGAAGAATTACAAGAAGAATAGAATTATAAAAAAAGAAGAATTACAAGAAGAATAGAATTAGAAGAAGAAGAAGAATTACAAGAAAAAGAAAAAGAATTGAAATTATTTGCTTAATGTCAAAAAGTATTAATGTATTTAATATGATAGTATATAGTAATTGCTATTTAGCTCTAAATAAAAAACACATTGACCCTCCATTCTGAGCTGAAGATTTCTAGTTAACAGGTAGGAAGATGTTAACTTTTGGTATATATGTCTTATTTGAACATGAGGTCTGCTGAACTGTGCATGTTAACCCCTTAAATGGCCAGGGCCCACCGGTAGGCCCAAAGTTTTATTACACACTTCTTAGGTGTAACCTAAGAATAGCTCAGCAAGTTAGTATCGGAGCCCCTGTAGTTACTGAATGATAAGCCTTAGTATGTAAAAAGCCTGGGATTTTAAGGGTTCAACAAAGCTTCAAGCCAATACTGAACCTGTAAAATTGCATGCCTTCATTGCATTTGTCTATATTATTATTAAGTCGATTTCAACTCCTGGTGACCATATGGATAGTGTTTCTTCAGGATATCCAGTCTTCTGTTGGGAGTATTTACGCTAATGGCTTGTTTTTCTTTGATCACATCCATCTTGTTGCAGTCATGCCATGCTAAGGTATATCCGTGGTTTTCTGAGGAAGGATTCGGGGGCAGGAGTACTTAAATGTCAAACTTTTCTAATTATTATTCTCTCATACAAAACAAAACTTGAGCTTCAGGCTCAAACATTTTAGCTTGTCTCTTGTCAGCTGGCTCTGCACTGAGTTGCTGTTTCTCTTCTCAGCCTACAGAAAGAAACCACACTTAAAAGTAGTCTGCTGTCCCGAGTAGCGCAACCATCTAAGTGGCCCCATAATCAGGAGATTGCAAGTTCGATCACTGGTGATTCTACAGCTGTCCGTGGCCGGGAGTCCAAGAGAACACAATTGGCCTTGTTCTCTCTGGGTGGGTAGGATGCCCCCCCACCCAGTCTCCCCCCATCACTCAACGCGATGCTAGTAACAGATCTGGCAGTTGGTGCTTTCCTTGTTGCAAGAAACAGGAGGATGGCCAGAGATCAATGTGCTGATGTAATTAGTATAATTTACTTCTTTAAACTGGATGAACTGGACGCCCAGACTCCATATACTCAGCCAGTGTAATGACACTGAAGCTTTACCTCTGGTAAAAACCGGCAAACCTGCCAACTCTGCAGGCCGCAGTAGTTACCCTGAGCACAGCCCACTTTTACACAGCCTCCTATTACCATCCACTCTACAGTAAGCTAGAGGATTTAAAAGTGCTTTTGCAGTAGTTTATAACATAAAACTAAGAAATTAATCACACAATCACAAATGTAACCACATTCAGAGCAGATTATATTTAGGTTTGCGTTAATAAAGCTAAAGGATCTGTGGTTCCCAAGTACGGACACTCTATGCTAAAAGAAAACAGTATTGCTGAGAACTTCCAGGAATTCTCAGAAAATAGGATCTTTCCGATGCAAGCAATATTTTCATGAACAAAAAGTCCTTAACACCATTTACAAACACTTAAGTAAGCTTTCAGCCCTTTCAAGTAACATTTATGTCATCAGTAATGTAGAAGATATCAGATTTTCATATTACATTCATACAATGTCTCTTTCAGGTCCTTTCCATGTTATGTAGGCTATTTGCAATATAATTTCTGTGTATATTACATTATAATGCGCCACTAACCTGAGCTTGTCCTTTGCAGGGGTGTACAGTGTATCAAATTGCAGTGGATCCTCATGTTCAATCAACTCATTTTTCAGTACTGTACAATCCAAAGATGTAGATGATGATAAGAGGAAAACAAGCTCAGACAAGACCAAGGCTGAAGATGATTCCACTTGTTCAGCATATGAATTCAGCATGTGAATCCAGATGATGTTGAAGACAAATTGTAACAGAAGCTATGAAATTTCTACTAATTTGTCCGACTTCAATTAGAATACCTACCAAGATAACTGGTGACCACAGTCAACAGAAGTCTGGCAGTAATACTTGAACTTTCTCATTTGGACTGAGACACTTAAAGCTGTATATTCGTTGGGCTTTAGATTTAGATCGTTTACAGAGGTGTAATTAAATATTATAAAATGTGTCTATGCTAACTAATACATCAACCTTTTATGTGTAACTTTGATCAAGACTTCATTTGATGTTTCATTATCGTTTCCACAGCATGTAATGAAAATAAATGAAACTTAATTGCATCTAAATTTTCATTTCTTAGTGTTTTTATTTTATATTTGTAATGCAAAATATGTTTTTTGCTTAAAGCCTCTAATGGTTAAAAACATTTTGATCTGCTGGGATGAATGAGGACACTGGGAACAGGTTATAGAGACACAGAGCTTTCTTTTTATTCCACAACACAAACGCTTAAGCTTTTCAGCTCGTACAACTAAACAAAAACTGCTTCAGTGGCTTTTCAGCCTTGATTCTGCTCAGCTCGCTCAGTGTCTCCCTCTGGTCTCTGCCAGCCTACCGAGAAAATACATGGCTATAAAAAGCCTGGCAGAAACAACACACAGGTGAACATCATCAGCTACTCAGCCTGCCGGTTCAATGTGACTAGCTCTTTATCCTGCAAGAAACTCTCGACCACACCCCCCACTTTACATACGCCCACCGGCCCACTCAGGCCGAGCAGTCGTCCGGCATAGAGGACTGCTTTAATCTGGTTAAAAGCCTGTTGGCTCCATCCTCTGGTCCTGGTTCTGGTGCTCCCTTTTTAGTGAGATCAGTCAGTGGACTGGTGACATCCAAATAATTAGGTCCAAACCTAAGATAATAGTAAGTGTCTCACCTCCTATTTGGTCTTGGATCTCGCGCAGGCCACAATTGCTGCAGTCTTATCTATTTGGGCACGCACCTGTCCATGACCCAAGTGGAGGCCCAGATACTCTACCTCTTACCATCCAATCGCATAATTTCAGCCTGTCCAGACCATCTCAGTGACTTGAGGACGACCTTCAAATGTTGCCAATCGTTGCTATAGATAATTATGTCGTCCAAGTAAGTGAGAGAATTCCGTTCATGAAATATAGCCAGGGCTCCAAACAATCCAAATGGGAGTATGACAAATTGGTGTAATTCAAATGGTGTGGAGAAAGCTGTTTTTTCCCAGGATACTGGAGTCAATGGGATCTGACACTATCCCTTGGTTAAATCCAGTGTTGGGTAAAAACGAGCAGCTCCTAACCGAACGAGCATCCCATCAATACGTGGCACTGGGTAGGCACTGAATTTAGACACCGAATTGACTTTACAGTCCACACAGAATGGAACAGTCCTGTTGGGCTTCGGGACAAGCGCCATAGGACTACACCAGTCACTGCGAGACTCCTTGATTACACCCATGTCAGGCATAGCCAGGGTCGGACTGGGACAGTTGTTCAGGCAGGTAATCATGGCAGGACTCAGGACTCACACATACTCACAGCTACTGTATCTGCATGAATAGGTGTTTAGTATGGGTTTTTATGTGCATGTTTTAGATAAAAAATACCCTCCATAACTGCCCACTCCTAAATTACCAGCTCAGTCACCTAAACTGTTGCAGATTTTTGATACACATAATTCATGGTGTAAGTAATGCTTTGATCACACAGTACTTAAAATACTTGGGTATATGAAGTTTTAAAGCTCTCTAAGAACCCAACTTTTAACAGGCTGAGAACACAGGTTACTATGCTTTATACACATTTCTGTACATATATGCAAGTTACTAACAGCATGGTGATCTTATTGCTTTACATGCAAGATAAAGGTGCATTAATTACTTAATCTATAATCTATGACATTCATTACTTTGCCAAGCTAAGAGACTTTCCTACCTTAGAAAGTAAGCAATTAAAGTAAGTAATCATTAGGTAAAAATAATGTATGTACCACTGTACCAGGAGCTCTCCCTGAACTTGAAGGTGTCTCATGCTCTCTTTCTGGTTGTGTAGATTCCACTTTTGCAAAGAAAAAATGAGTTAATGATCAATTTATATGCATATATATATATATATATATATATATATATATATATATATATATATATATATATATATATATATATATATATATATATTTTCCTAGCACTATCTAGAACTATATAGCATCACCAAACAATGAATGCAACGTATACTATGTGGCTCGGGCTTTACATCATGCCAGGATAAAAAAAAATAATGTATGATTTATTGAAAAAATGCATCTAAATCAGATCCTCACTTGTTTCAAATAACTTATCGCTGTTGTCAGTGTAACCAGAATGATAACTTTACAGGAGAAGAAAAAAACTACTTTTCTTTTAATGTAAGTCAATGGAATCAGACTTCTTTCCAAGTAATTTTGGATCATTTCCATTGGTCCATTCATCATGAAATTTCTAATCAATGTAAAGGGTAACAGGCATTTTCAAAAATATGTCAACAACTGAAAAACAACAAAAATGGAGATAAGTTTTCTTCCGACAGCCTGTCTGCATCAGGGAGCAACAAATAAAGTATAAACCAAGGTAAGATATAAAAGTAGTCAGATACGATTTTACTGCTTTTTATTTTTAAAGCATAATGTGGATGAACACACTGCAAAACTATAATCATCCTCAACCACATTAACAGCAGGCTGTTCATTCATCCTCCAGTATGTTCTTATTTTTGCAGCACCCGACTACTTTGCCTAAAACTGTAAGCACTGCTTTACTGTATGTCTCATTTAACTCACAGAGGCTTTGTCCAGTGACATTATGGATTTTGATAAAAAAATATAAAAATGTATTCATGCAAAATGGAAATTTTCAAAACAGGGCAATAATTAGTGTTTTAGGGAATATATTTCTTTGCTCTATTAGGTTGAATGTTTTCCTTATTAGGTGCTACATTTTTATAGTTAAAAGCTCATTCATTCTATAAGCAGGTAAAGTCTGTACATTTAGATCCTAACAGGCCAAACTTTAACAATTCATAAATTTAAACATTAACTGGTGCACAGCTTTGAAATTGTGCATGGTTATATGGGCTGATTTGAAATTCTTTTTTCTCAAGGAAATTTATAATGTGAGAGTTTTTGTATTCATTACAGACTAGTATAACCTAAAAAAAGCCCCATTAGTGTGCATTGAAGTCCCTAAAGTCACTGAATAATAAGCCTTAGTATGTAATAAGCTTTGAATGTTAAGATGTTGAGAAAAAACTCTAGAATTTAACACACAAACGCCATTTTTACATTTATTCACATTTATTTAACTGCAGCACCTACAGAGTTGAATGTTCTCTTTATGACATCATAACACTGTGATGTCATAATGTCTATGATGCAGATAAATTCCACACAAACTGCCACTTCAGATCATTCTGTGTTGAGGCGCCAGAGAAGACCAGCAGCACAATGAGCTGCCTCTTGTTCTGGTGTTGCGGAGGCCAACAGTCCGACTCGGACACAGAGAATAAGGCGAATGGAGATGAAGTGAAGAAAGACGGTGGCAAAAACAAGAAGAAGAAAAAGTGGAGAACAAGAAAAACGAAGGGACAACAGAGAAAAGAAAAGATAAAGGAAGTACAAAGAGCAGAGGAAAGCCAAGCAAGACAACAGCCAGCAGCGGGAGAGGAGGAGAGCCATGCTCCACACGTCCCAGCAGGTCTGGTGTCTCTCAGCTTGGAGACTATTTCCTCTGTGATGATGGAGAAGACGGGAGCTCCTCTACATGAGGACCTGAAAACCAGCGAAGACATTCCTGAATCCAGCAGGGATTTAACGGAATATTCACTGGATCAGACTGAGGCTGAAGCCGAGGCCGAAGCCATAAAACCACTAATGTCCACTGACCTGGATGAGAAAGACACAGCTAACATCCAACCTCTGGGTAAGAAATGGACATTAATATCTGCCAAAATAGAAAACAGAACTAATAACAGGAATAAAAACCACTGATAATAATGCTGAGATGAATTAGTCCAGCACTGACCACCAAACATCCACATAAACATGCAATTATCAATATCACTAAAGTTCCACAACTACTATCAATATATTTCATAAAACAACCCTTGAAAATGGAAAATCATTAAGTCATTAATAGTCATTAATAACTGATATCATGAAAATGTCAAAGCTGGAGATCTGACAGTATCTATTCCTGTGAAAACAGAGAGTGAGAAGCTGAACATGACGGCTGCTGAAGTCGAGGCCGAGGCCATCCAGGAGCTGATGGACATTCATCTGGATGAGACTGAGGAAATGGTGGAGAAACATCTGGGTAAGTTCAGGAACTGAGCTGATGGTGTGATGATAAAACAGCAGAAGAACTGCTGAAATTCAATTAATATAAAAGCAGGACTCACTAAGAAAACTAATAAGCAGAGGTCATTAAAGACTGAATGGACACTGACCTTCAGGACTCAGAGACTGAAAATCTGGGTTAGAAATGACCATAACAAGCTACCAATCACAGAGATCTCACTGTAAAAATATTAATTCATAAAGATATACTGCAATATATTTGTTCATACTTCTAAAATAAAGCTGTTCACATGGTTATTGATCTCGATTGTTGTGATATTTATTGATGTTAAAGCAGGAGACGAGATGTTTGAGGCGACCCTCACTGATGCTGAGGTTGAAGCCGTTAAACAGCTGATGCTCCTCTTCGTCGACAGGATCGAGGCCGAATCGATGGGTAAGAAATAGAAATTAATAATACATAATAAACACAAAATGATATACTGAATAATAAATGCTTAATAAAACTATTAACATGAAGTTCAAGACACGTCTATTATAGAAAGGCATTCACAGATTCCTTCACTTTACCATCACTATTGAGAAGTAATACTAACTGTTGGTGACGTTTCATCAAGAATTCAGAGAAAACTGTCTCACTTTTTCTTTGAATTAGGATGTGAAGTGATGGATGTTACAGGCACTGAGCCTGAAGCCCCGACACTCACCATGCAGGCTTATTTGGATGAAGTGGACACACCTGATGACCGTCCTCTGGGTGAGTAGTGCAGATTAACACTAGATATCATGAAGAAAATCACAGTTGAACTCTTAAAATGTAAAAATGACATTTTTCTCTTTTTTGTAAGAGCAAAAGCTGAAACTATTTCATGATAAAACAAGAAAACATGACATGAAGGTGGATGTTGAACCTCTGACTGAAGGTACTAAACATCCAACACACATAACAAACTTTAG
The DNA here is from genome assembly GCF_904425465.1 of Colossoma macropomum. Classification (NCBI taxonomy): domain Eukaryota; kingdom Metazoa; phylum Chordata; class Actinopteri; order Characiformes; family Serrasalmidae; genus Colossoma; species Colossoma macropomum. The sequence continues at coordinate 7,335,147 of NW_023494795.1, forward strand.
AGTCCTGAGTGCTGAACCACTGAGAGAGTCAGATCAAAGATATACAGATCAGCGACTGAGGACCAGCACTACAGCAGAAACACTGAACTCTCTGAATCTGTAAACTCTGAGCTCCAGGTGAGATTATACTGGGGAAACGCTCGGCTCTTCATTTCTGTAATTGTGGATATTTAATTCATGTTACAGTAGAAGAGGAGATCCTTCAGGTGACGGACACAGACGGTGAAGCTGAGGGGATAAAAGAACAAATGGACACTGACCTTCAGGACACAGAGACCGACAATCTGGGTAAGAACGAAAACCATAACAAGATAAAAATATTAATCAATGATGATAATAATAATAATAATAATAATAATAATAATAATAATAATTATTATTATTATTATTATTATTATTATTATTATAACAAGATATTTGTTCATACATCTAAAATAAAGCTGTTTATATGGTTATTGGTTATGGTATTTTAATTATTGTGATATTTATTTATGTTAAAGCAGGAGACGAGATGTTTGAGGCGACCCTCACTGACGCTGAGGTTGAAGCCGTTAAACAGCTGATGCTCCTTTTCGTCGACAGGATCGAGGCGGAATCGCTGGGTAAGAAATAGAAATTAATAATACATAATAAACACAAAATGACACTGATTTAAAAAAATATATTGATTTATAAAAGTATACTGAATAATAAATGCTTAATAAAACTATTCACATGACATTCAAGACACTTGTAGTATTACAGTCCTCCAGCGCTAAAGAAAGGCATCAGCTCATTCACTGATTCCTTCACTTTACCATCACTATTATATTATAGAGCAGTAATATTAGCTTTTGGGGATGTTTAATCAAGAATTTATAGAAAATTCTATTCCTGTTTCTTTGAATCAGGATGTGAAGTGATGAGCTCTGCAGATACTGAGGCTGAAGCTTCTGGACTCAACATGCAGACTCACCTGGATGAAACTGACCCATCTAATGACCATCGTCTGGGTGAGTAGAGCAAATAAACACTAGATATGATGAAGAAAATCACAGTTAAACTGTTAAAAAGGTAAAACAGGATTTAATATAACAATATCAGCTCCTCCTCCTCCAACCACCATCTTCAGCTTTCACCAACTAATAATACATAATATTGCATACATAATACCAAATATCTGACTTACATCAGGATTTAATGAGTGATTCTGTCTCCTGCATGAAAAGATGTGGAAAAGACATCTGATGAAGAAGCAGATTGGAAGACCATTGAAAGTCTGATGGCAGATCTGCTGAATGATGTCCAGAGATCAGTTGACCACAGTCTTGGTGAGTAAAAGAAAAGCATATATTGAGGACATAAGAAGCTGTACAGCTGCTAATTCTTTCAACATCTGAAGCAGGAAATGAGATTCACAAGGAGGCTGATGAAGAAGTCGAGGCTAATGACCTTAAACTGATGGACGTTCAGCTGGATGAGACAGAGACTACTGTGCAACAGGCTCTTGGTGAGTAATAGAAACCATAATTTATTAAGAATGGAGCAGTTAAACTCTGGCTAAGAAACCAAAAGACCATCTTCAAATGTCACAAGAACCTTCAAAAACTGAAATAATCAAATCTCTTTTTTACTGGAAAATCCGTTTTATTGCAGGAAAAGACGTGGAAATGACGGCTGATCCTGAACCCATTAAAAGCTGGGCTGATATCGTGGATGAGACTGAAAGAAACATCAACCAGTCTGGTGAGTAAAATGTCCAGATGGCACTGATCTGATACGGGTGTCTGTGTTTGTAATTAAACAAACATGTTAACAACTTCCATCCTTTAAATATTAGTCAGAAAGTCTTTGTTCCAGGTTAGATTATTGGAGATGAGCTTTGTTGCTGATGTCTCTGATTTTTTTCTACCAGCTGAAATAGAAGACCTGAAGAAAGACGCTCCTGTGAATGAGACCAAAACAGACCAACTTCAGAAGAACACCAGGAGAGGAACACGCGGCAAGGGTCGAACAATAAACTATAAAAAGGACAAAGAAGAGAGACAAAATGAAGGACATGAAGAGGAGAACAGCAGAAGAACATCAGACAGAGGCATCCGAGTGGGAGCTGTAGACCAGAGACATCAACCAGGATATGGAAAGACTAGAACACAGTCTGAGAACGTAGGAACCTGTGGAAGAGCACCGGAAACTGTTCCTCATCAGCAGAGGAGGGGACAGAGAAATCATTGGACACGAGAACATCTGCAGAAGAGTCTGCAAGCCCCTCCTGAGGAGAAGAGTGCTCCACAGAAAGACATCAGAAAGAAGGGAGAACATCTGAGAACATCTAGACCAGCAGAAAACCAGAGAGACAGAGGAGCCCATTCAGTCAGACAGAGAATGGATGAGTCTCGCTGGAGAGGAGCTGCCCAGTGCTGGCAGAGAGAGCACAGAGTCCAGAGGAGTGACGCTCCACAACCTCCTTCACGCAACGGAGAACGTGTGAGCGAAAGAGGAAGGAGAGGACATCCCGCTCAGCCTGCACCTTCACGCACTGACAGAAATGACCGGACCGTGAGAAAACCGCACTGGTGGCACCACGATGACCGCTCTGTAGAGCCTGATGACGGACAGACTGGAGAGAGACACCACCATAAGAAATACAGGAATGAGAACAGGCAGTGGAAGAGTGGAAGAAGAACCAACACTTCATACTGACCACTGAAAAAAACCTTTAGAGCAGCCTGAGAAGCAAGTCAGTGGAGACATCAACAAGAATTTGGAAAAAGGAGAACACAGTCAGAGAACGCAGGAACCTGTGAAAGAGCACCTGAATCTGATCCTCATCAGTAGAGGAGGGCACAGAGAAAGGAGGAGAGGAGAGAAATATGTTATCTGAAAGCAGGACATCTGCAGAAGCATCACCAAAGCCCTCCTGAGGAAAAGAGTGCTCCACAGAAAGACTGCAGAAAGATCAGAGAACAAGCAGATGGAAAGAGAAGAACTCAGCTAGAGAACTCCCGAACCTGTGAAAGAGCACCTGATCCTCATCAGCAGAGGAGGACACAGAGAAAGGAGGATAGAAGAGAGACGCTCCACTGGAAAGAAGATCATCTACAGAAGACTCTACAAACCCCTCCTGAGGAAAAGAGTGCTCCACAGAAGAATACAGACTATTAACTCCACTTCTATGCTACAGCCAATCAAATCCATCTCTTGAACAGCGATCCCACCGGAGAGAAACCAGCAGAACAACACCTTTAAACCTCTAACACCAATAAAAGACTTGCCGCTCTCCCTGTTGGAGCCTCTTTTATTCACTCTGGGGTCCTCTACACTCCTGTGTTTGCTGATAAGGGTGGGCAATATGACAATATTTAGCATTATCGTGAAAAATTATGTCACATTATGTCACAAAATGTTTTTCTAAGTTTTGTTGGGAGCTGTTTTTATTTCCTAGCTTTCTGTTTTACTTTATTATTGTTTACTGTTTAGATATTCAACTGTGTTCCGTCCAAATGGCCTTAACAACAACCCCTAAGGATGATTTGGCCTTCTGGGACAGAACACTTAGTTTACGACACTGAGGCATTTACAGTAGTATCTGAGTCCCTGAGAAAGCCGACTCCAACAGGATCTAAGGCTCTGAGAACACTGACTTCTGCTTATGATATTACCAAGGGTCCTTGGGGGGAGTGGTTGGTGGGGAGTCAATGGGAAAGTATAAAAGCTGTGTCTGAGCTTCTGTTCAGACTGGGTGAAGATGGGCAGAGATGGCAGAGAACATAACACTCTTTTCTGTGAACTCCATCCATCTCCTTTATCGACTGCAGCAAAAAGGTGAGACCTGAGAAAAAGATAGAGCCTAAATGCCAAACAGAAGAGGTTCAGTTCATGTTTTGTCTTGTGTTTTGTGTTTTGGTCAGTGACTGTAGTCACATGAGTCATAGGCAGTGAAGTAAGTCACAGAGGTCCATCGATTTTGGGTTGTGTAATGCCTAGGTTGTGAGGAGTCAGCACAACAGCGCCCATGGTTCCGGCATTGTGGAGGGTAGTTCATGGGTCAATTCTGCGGGACAACGTTCCCCAGATAAATGTGCAAGAGTTTTTCCTGTTTACCCAAATGTGTGGGGGTTTCCCAGTGTAATTTAACATCTAGAGTTAAATCTCAGCCTTTCATGTACGCTGATAGAGACGCATTTGAGGACTTATTACAGATGTTGGATAAAGTGTGTTCAAAGAAAAAGGAGAAATTTTGTAAGAAGTATGGGATTCTGGCAGAACCAGGATGAGGTCACGAGCAGTGCTTTATGGTTCTGAGCAACTGTGTAAAGGAAAGGGACCTTGAGGGGTGTGTTCACGTCTTTAGACAGTGGCACTGTTTTCTAAGAACAGAGCACCAACAGCACACAGAACAAGCTCAACACTCTATCAGGGTCCTGCAAAGGTTGACTCATTTGAAAAACACAAAGATGCCTTGCTGATCCAGGTAAAGTCAAAGAAATGAAAGTGAACCCCTCCCATGTGGAGGAGCATCTCCTTCTAGGGGCAGTGAAGACAGTTCTGATCAAGCTGCTCTTCATCTGTTATAGAAACAGCTACAGGAGTTGTTGAAGGAGAAAAGTCAAAGACAGATGGAGAAGAGTTCAGTCAGTATTCTCAGAGACGGCTGAAACTGTTTTACTGAATGAGGGCTTCTGTGCATCTACTGAGGACGTGATGAGCAGTTAAGGTGTTGCTCCAATAGCTGAGACTTCACAAACTGGGGTCGCCCAGCTGCTCAGCACTGCTGTGTTAAAGAATGTGTCCCATGGAACAGGGAGTCAGCAAAGCCAGGGAACACATGAGAATGCATGACACTACTGTGGTAAAATGAGTCCTTGCACATGCTGAAAGAAGTTTGAGGCAAAGAGTAAAGTGAGTGTAGGGAAGACTCAGTCCAACTCAGTGGGTGGGTCTGTCATCCCCAAGGTGGCAGTTCAGCTGTTAAAGCTAATCCAATGCAACTTTCTGCCCCTCCCACAGAGGAGGATCAATTAAAATGACCATAGCTTCTGTGGGAGCAGATTTTTTGCCAATTATTGGGGCTGTTCAGTAATACTAGGTAGTTAAATATTATGAATTGGTGAAATTAATCAGCTGTTTCATGGCCAAAGGACCTATTACTTCACTTTCATCTCAGCAACTCAGAGGAAATTAGTTGACAGTTAGCATTACACCACCTCAAAATCTAAGCGTGCCCAGAACAGTCACCCTGCTGAGTCTGAGAAGTCCAGCCTTTTTCATGGCTGCAGGACCATGGTCATGATATTAGTTCAGCTCATGTAGGTGTAATTACTGCCAGGGAAGTGGCGGTTGGCTTTTCTCTCACAGTTTCTAAAAGTTTTATAATTTGCCTTAAAAAAGAGTTTGAATCCTCATCATTACTGATGGCAGTAATGTCTGATTCTCAAGATGGGGTTGTTCAAAAATGCCAGGTAGTTAAATTGGGCAAGTGAGCCACCTCAGGTCAGGTATATATTGCCAAATTTAGCTTTCTGACACTTGGAAAAGGCTGCATTAGACTTCATATCTGGTAAACTTGAGCATTATCAAGAAGAGTTTCCCATGTAAATAGACTTCATTCAGTTTTTCAGGTGTGCTTCTAATACTCCTGGTAGCCAATCACAACACAGGGCCCACCTATTTACGTATATTAGTGTGTAGCTTCTCTTTCTATTTGTTTTGCATCATATATAAAATGCACAAGACACTAAGAATATACAAATCTAAACAAAACACAGGATGTTTTGGGGATACTTGTGGTAGCTCTGGTGTTTGCTGTGTAAATTATAGCATTTGTCTGTTTTTTAGCATTTAGCACTTAGTTTTTAGCTTGTTTTGACCTGCAAGCACACGGTTCAACATCAGTGCAGCATAAAATTGTGGGAGTGTCTATTCAACACAAATGACTATTCAACGTAAATGATGAACTAACCTAACTTTGTGTAAATAGACCACTATATAGAAATATGTACACATATGCAGTTGTGACTGACGTGTCTTTTTTCTGAATTTATACAAACACATTTCATTTTATAGTAAATTTGTTTTTGCTAGTTTATGTTTATGAACAGAGACCTACAGATGCAGTTTAGTAAAGGAAACTCATTTGTGAATCTGAGTTTAAAGTTTTTATTAAACTTAAACTTCAACTTGTAACTAAGTTGCAAATAAATCTTAAACTGAAACTTTGCTTGTTTGTAAAAAGTTATTTCAGAGCCACTCAGTTCTATTTAATGGAAACTCTTTGCCTTCAGTGTTTTGTTCTTATGATAATTTTAATAGACATCAGCGTCACTAATTAATGACATTCTATTAAAAGATTCGTTTACCAAGAGTGACACTGGAGTATTTTCACCTAAAATGAGCTGATGAAGCAGAGTCTTGTTATAAAAATGATAATAGGACATTAAAGTCATAATTAATCTCTTAGTACTTTTACTTTCGATACTTAAGTACATTTGAAGGCAAATACTTTTGTACTTTTACTCAAGTGGAGGTCTAAAGGGAGGAACTTCTACTTTTACTAGAGTAATATTTTACCTTGGGTATCTCTACTTTAACTCAAGTACATGATTTGTGTACTTCGTCCAACACTGGTAAATAATATGAACATAGTCTGTACATTGTTTGTCCATGTATAGTCTGCATATTGCTGACGTACTGTATGTATTGTATATTGTGTATTGTCTGTAAATTTGATGTGCACTGTCTGCATATTGCATATAATACCAGAGATACACCAATGGCCAGAACCAAATTCCTTGTGTATGTCAGTATACTTGGCCAATAAATCTGGTTCTGATTCTGATATGGTACTGCTGGCCCACGGGCAGAAAGCTGCCTATACACTGACACTGGGCAACTGCATGAGAACCAAAAGTGTCCCACATGAATGCAGGCTAATTTGGTCCATATAAAACAGATCTAGCCCACTTCTGGTAGAGTTAAAATAATAATGTTAGTACACACACACACACACACACACACACACACACATATCATCTAAATCGCCTATCTTTCTGGGTCGTGGGGGGAGCTGGAGCCTATCCCGGCTGTCATTGGGACGAAGGCAGGATACACCCTGGACAGGTCGCCACATTCACACCCAAGGGCAATTTAGCATGTCCAGTCAGCCTGACTGCATGTCTTTGGACTGTGGGAGGAAATAATGTTAGTACAATGAAATAAAAAAAATAGCCAGTACAACACAATCTTCCTCAAAATTACAAATACTCCTAAATATTCTAGTTTGCAGTTGAATTCAAATTTGATTAGAATTATGTGGCTGCCTTAAAATGTTGTCTTCATTTAACACTAAATAGTGTAAGGGGTCAGGCTACCACACAAGCCACCACAAGGGGGCCTGGGCGTCGTGCCAGGAGTGCTGCTAGATGCGGCTCCCAGAACTCCAACTCCCTCCAGCTCAGGTTTACACCTTTGTAGAGAGGTAACCAGTACAGTACTTCAGCCCAGGTGGATAGAAAGGTAGAAAAAAAAAAAGAAAGGAAATGTAAAAGAGAGCACTGAAGCGGGCAACAGAAAAGAAAGGAATGAGTTCGAAAGGAAAAGACAGTGTCAAGGGTGGTCGGTGAGCTGGACTCACCCTTATGCCCTCTTGAGCTTGAGGGTGGTTTTGTGTTCTTTTTAGTTTCCCCTTTTAAAGAAGTTCCTTTGTTTGAGCGCGATGGTCTTAAACTTCGCCTTTGCCTTTTGTTTATCATTCCTGCCATTTCTTTTCCCACCGCCTAGCATAGCAGTTTTCCACCTCTTTCTCCTTGTGGCGCAGTGGTAGAGCTCCACTGGAACCTGGCATCCACTCTTGCCGCAAAGTAACACCAAACATATCTATTTTACTATACTGACTTATCCTATATATACATATTCTACACACTACAATAACAAATAAGTTACTGACTAAACACTCAAGAGCTCTGTGCTTGGACCCGCCACCACAAACACCTTTGGGATAAACTAGAACAAAGATTGCAAGCCAGGCCCTCTCGTCCAACATCATTGTCTGACCTCACAAAAGCTCATCTACATAAATGGGCAAAAATTCCAACAGACACTCTCCAAAATCTTGTAGAAGCTTCCTAGAAGAGTGGAAGCTGTTATAGCAGCAAAGGGGGACAAACTCCACATTACTGCCTTTGGATTTAGAATGAGATGTCATAGAAGCTCCTGTGGGTGTAATGTGTAGGTGTCCCAATACTTTTGTCCATATAGTGTGTGACAGCCATAAATCATGGTTCACAACCAAACTAAGACAGCTTTGTCAAGCCCAGGCAGATGCCTACAGAAGTGGATACAGGGCTTTGTACAAACGAGCCACAAACTAACTGAAAAAGCAGATCAGAGGGGGCAAAAAAGTTACACTTAAAAGCTAAAGATGTCCACTTTCACCACAAAGTAACACCAAACATATCTACTTCACTTCATCACCTCCTACCAATAAATATTCTGCACACTACAATAACAAATAAGTTACTGAATAAACAGCCAAGAGCTCTGTGCTTGGGCCCACCACGCCCACCCCAGGGTGGGACAAAGTCATTGCCATCATTCCATGGCTGTTTGTGGGCTGGATGGAAGTAAGAAGTGTGAGGCAGAACTTGGGGCTCTCACCTGTTTGCTACTTAAGCTGATACTCCTGGGACCATATGTGTGAAGGGTGTGTACGCAAGAAAAATGATGCTGAGCAACTACCGACGTAAAGACTGACATTTCTGAAAGTGAAACTTGATGTGAGAACATTCACCTGATATAATACCGGTTTTAACAAGGCCTCATCCACTTGGCCCTGTTATCTTTCAGTCTTGAGTCCCTGAGGCTATCTTAAGGTCAGTTGTTGACTTCAGCAGCAGAACTTACCCAGAAATCATTGCGACCTGATGTAATTCCATTCTCAAACCCCATAAAATGGCAGACAAAGCTTTGAACAGAGATTAGAAGCCATAAACAACTTTAAGATGCTTAACATTTCAAAACCGTAACGTTTTTCTGGTCTTTAGGTTGTAAAATACTCCATCTATTATACATTAATGCTGATACAGCTTCATCACTTTACTCTGTTAGCTTGTTAGTTAGCATGTAAAAGGCTACACGGCTAACAACAACAAAAATAAAGACAGTGCAGCACAGTCCTACATCATAGTTTAAAGCTAGACAAAGCAGTTATTAATAAATTTCACATGTTATGTTTAAACTCCTCAAAAATGGTTTGCATGGCTGGCGATTAGTCCAGCTAGCTGAGTGTGAGCTGTGATTAAATAATTAGCTCCTCACTGTTCTCCTCTCCACTTCTGCCATGAGTGTCCACTTATGTAATGTAGGTGTGATCTGCGTAGGGAGTCAAAGTTGGTCGGGGTATGTTTTAAAATAAGTACTGAAACAGGTGTGTGTGTTCCTCTGCATACTCTGGAGGTGGTGTACGCATTTTCACAGCCCATCACAGGTCGCTTAGTCGTGAACTACAGCTATGACGAACCAGTAGTGACCGACATGAAACATTTTGTTGGACCATTTCAGCAACGATGCCAACACAGATGGAGATGCAGCATGCGACAGCAATCAACCAACACTACCCAAAACATCGGACAACTACAGTATGGATCAGTTGTGCGAAGATTATGCACGTGCAAATATGACTTTCCAACAACCAAAAACGAGTGGAAAACGATGGTTATAAATATATGCTGACATGTATTGACGTGTTAAGCAAATATGCGTTTGTTAAAAAATAAGTCGGGTTTCGAAGTTGCTAAAGCATTTGTATCCATACTAACCGAAGGTAGATTGCCTCAAAAGTTGCAGACAGACAGGGTTAAAGAGTTTTTCAACAAACATTTTCAAAAAACAAAATTATGCATTTTGCTACAGGTAGTGAATTAAAGGTTAGCATCATAGAGCGTTTTAATTCTAGCGTTTTTATTTAACTCTAAAACACTTATGTGGAGATATCAAACAGATATAAATTCCAAAAGGTACATCAATGTTTTACAGGGCATAATGTGTGGGTACAACAACTGTTATCCTAGGAGTATAAAAATGAAGCCTGTTGATGTGACCAAAGAAAATGAATCTATCATGTTTAAAACACTGTATGGGGTGAGAGACAAACTAGACCAAAAAAAAACCTATTTAAGTATAAGATCGGCGATGTTGTGCGAATTTCTAAAGTTAGGGGTCAATTTACAAAGGGTTAAGAAGAGAACTATACACATGACGTTTTCACCATATCAGATGGCATCCACCAACTACCGCCTGTTTATAGACTGAAAGATTATGATGGTGATATTATACAAGGTAGTTTCTGTGAAGAAGAGCTGCAAAAAATAAATGTGCCTAGAGATAAAACATCCAAATTTCCGATAAAAGAAAGCAGGGTAAGAAAACATTGGTTTTAGTGAAATGGTTGGGGTGGCCGTCCAAATTCAACAGCTGGGTTCCTGAAAATGACGTAGTCGACATACAAAAACCTTAAAAGACGAATCACTTTGTGAATGTATTCATTACCACAAACGACAAACATGGGGGACAACGGTTTTTGTATTACGTTGCCATGCAATTCATCTAGGTCCGTATACCCTGATAATCAAATTTCTAGTTATAGAACAAAACTGGGGAAACCGATGGATTTGAAAAGTGAATGGGACGTGGGATTGGTAGAGTTTCAGTACCGCGGACATGGAAAATGTTTCATGAAGCTGATGCTACATTTACAGCAGCTGATAAAAATTCGGGAAAAACAACCCAAATAACGCTAACTACCGGATATTATAACCACATACCCATGCTGATCGACGAGATTAATTTTCATCTAACATCACATTCAGTATTTCTTGGTTATGACCAAATAAGGCACCAGGTTTATATTAAGACAAGGCCTGGTATAGGGTTAATATTTGATGGAAAACTAGCCATCATTTTAGGTCTAGAACCAGGAGTGATGCTGTGAGTCTGCGGTTAAAACAGGCGATCAAGAGGGCTTTCAAAAACAGTATGCGCCACATGTCGCTGACATCTATGGGGGTTTCTACACATTTTATATTTACACTGACATCATCGATTACCAAACTGTTGGACACAGCTTTGTGCCCCGTTACGATGTGTACATACATCAGGAAACAACAGTGATGTTGTCACATTTAGATACAACAAGCCACACAACGTGTCAACAACTAAGACACACATCACCGACATTGCTATAGAAGTGAAAACTGATCAGAACCAGCACGTTAATTTTTCCTACAGCAAAGTGGTTTAGACCTGTAAAACACCAAATCAGGTTTTAAATGGATTCTTTCAACATGAACACCATGGATCCTGAACGCTATGTAGCTTATTACCAAAAACAAGCAGGCGGCGTCATGCCTGGCTATACAGGCAGCCCTGCAATGTATGGAGCTGGATTTGGTGGGATTTTTTAGAAATGTATTCAGAATGGTGATACCATTTTTCAAGAGGGGGTTTAGTACAGCCAAACCCCATCTAAAAACAGCCGCTAAAAACATTGTACATGATACAGTCAGCAACGCTCTGACACACGCAATGGGACAAAAACAGGATGGATCAGGCACGTTGATCATGGCTTGAAAATCTGTGAAACGACCCCCTGGAAAGAGGCGTGGTCAACCTGCTAAGAAACCAGACGCCAGGCGAAAAAACACAGTCTCAAAAAGGAAGAGAAAGGGGGAAACAGACTACACAACCATTCTACAGAAAGACTGTGAATACAATTTTCTGATCATGTCACCACTTCATCGCATGTCTGAAGAATGTATTAAATCAGAATTGGACTTGTTTACAGTACCTTTAACACAAACGGGTATCCAGAAAAACACTTATGTTGAAATTCCACCGCTTTCAGCGATATCCGACACGGCTCCTCTGGAGTTTTTCACTGAGTGGTATGAGGAGTAGCATCAATATTATAGTGTAAAGTGCATAGTGAAAGTGTCTATACAGTAATTGTTGTGATATATTGCACAGTTTGTATTGATCAGAGAGGAGATACAGTGATGTGGTTCAGCACAGTTCAGACAGCAGGAGATCAGTACCGTATCAGTTCCATTCTGGTTCTGCCGTACGTGGATTTTATCAGTTACATTTACATTTTCAGCATTTAGCTGAAGACGCTCTTATCCAGAATGACTTACAAAAACTGCTTTGTCTTACCATGGAAAGTATCTTTGCTAGTTACCAATAGGTTAGAGAGACAGCCGGTCCTGAGCTCAGATACTGCCTGAATCAGAAAGTCATTATAGACACCTAGAGAAAAAGGAACAGAGTTAAACACAGAGCAGTGCAATACAATACAATACATAAGTGTAGTACAATACTTTACAATCAATACTTAATTCAGTGCTCATTTAAGTGCTGTATATACAGAGATGTGTCTTCAGTCTGTGTTTGAAGACAGAGAGAGACTCTGCTGTACAGACAGCCAGTGGGAGTTCGTTCCACCACCTGGGTGCCAGAGAATACAGAGCACAGAGAACAGTCTTGATGCTTGTCTTCCGCACCCTGAAAGGATGGCGGGTCAAGCCGAGCTGTACTCGAAGCTCGATGGGCTCGTGGTACAGTCAAGATTTCACCATTGCCATCAAGTAGGGAGGGGCTGGTCCAGTTTTGGCTTTGTAGGCAAGCATTAGGGTTTTAAATCTGATGCGTGCAGCTACAGGAAGCCAGTGAAGGGAGCGCAGCAGTGGGGTGACGTGGCTGAACTTGGGGAGATTGAAGACGAGCTGTGCTGCTGCATTCTGGATGAGTTGCAGAGGCTTGATGGCCGCACTGGAAGACCAGCCAAGAGTGAGTTGCAGTAGTCAAGCCTTGAGATGACAAGAGACTGCACTAGCACCTGGGTGGTCTCTCGAGAGAGAAAGGGTCGGATCCTCCGGATGTTGTACAGGAGAAATCTGCATGACCGAGTTAGGTTCGCAATGTGAGTCGAGAACAATAACTGGCCATCCAGAACCGCACCAAGACTTCTTGCCTCTACAGACGGGACAATCAGAGAGTGCTCAAATGAGATGGCAAGATCATGATGAGGACCTGTAGTTGCAGGGATGAATAGCAGCTCAGACTTAGCTCTTGCATCTGGAAGGCATCTGAAAAACCAGGCATTACCCATTGACAGGTCGGATTTCCTACAGGGGTATACACTGTATGTGTTTAATCTTACGCCTGATGAAGAATGCAGTCAACATGTGTCTTTGGTAAAATCAGGTAATATAAGACTGGAGGCACGTTTCAGACAACCCCTTCCATACCCCATAAATGTGATTGTGTGCGCTGGTTTTGACTGTATTATTGAAGCTTTAGTGGATTTCTACTAATGAACGCTTTAGAGCTGACTGCCATCATGGACAAAGTGGCTGTTAACACACATTTTCTTGGTGTGTTAGCATGTGACCAATTACCAATAAACTGTCCTAAGGAAATGACCAACAATGGTCATTATTAATACACATACATCCGATCTTCCTGGAGAACACTGGCTTGCCACCTGTATAAGTGAAGATCGTGTTGGGTGTTTTTTTTTTTGACAGTTTTGGAAATGGACCAGACTATGACATGTTTCCAGAAATGATTAGTGACTTTCTTATAACATCGTGCATAACACAACGGTACTCAACCAGACAAGTACAACATTTTACATCAACCACTTGTGGACAACACTGTGTGTTTTTTTTTTACACCACATGGCTAATGGGTTCAAAATGATGAAGATCTAATGTCTAAATATAGTTGATTTAATAAAAAATGACAATATGGTTTCAACTTTAGTGAAAAATCTGTATCTGTGTATTTGTAAGATCAGGTTGTTTAAATGTGTGCAGCATGTTCAAACAGGACAAATGTTTAATGTATAATTTGTGTCTCTGTGTAATGTATGGTTGATAAATAAAAACAAACAAATGATTTAAACTAAGTCATTTATTTACAAATCTGGAACACCAGTAAACATTAGATGACAGTTTTCAAACAATGTGAAACAAATATTTACATAGTCATGATAAAAAGAAAAATATATATGTATGTACATAAATATATAAATATATAAAACAAAATAAACAAAGCCAACATTAGAAGTCTAACCATGTTCTTCTGTCTATAGTGGGTGAGATGAACATGGGGGTTTCAGCACTGCTAGCAGGGGTTTGTGAAACATCTTTCACAGGAGCAGCATAATCATCAGACTTTTTATGAAAGTGGTATATTCAAAACAGCAAAGGCCTCTAGAAACTCAGCCCACCCCAGAGGTCTACGATCGTCGCTAACCCTGTGCGGTGCTGTGATACTTTTCACCAAGTCCAGAATATGTGACCCGGCGATTGGTTGTCCATTTAAAACAAATTCTCCTGATTCGTTCCAAGAAGACGCGTCTTTTGACTTAGACATTTAATCTAAAACATACTCAACATTCTTCTTGCTTCGAGAGGGTACATTTCTGAGAACAGCACTGATTACACCATTTCTGTCGTCAGTCTGAACATGTGTTTCCTTATTATTAACATTGTCTGTCAGAGGTAATGACAGTGTTAAAGTGCTGGTCTCCATATCGCCCTGTTTAGCAATGGTTAAATATCTTTGCAAAACGACGGCGTACAGCTTGGCCTTCTCATGGGCATCAAGATCATTCCTGCTCAAAATATTTCATATAGACACGTCCAAGTCATTTTCTACAACTTGTCTGATCGACTCCCGCCGATTATCACTCTTTAACTTATCCAACTGGTGTTGTGGTACCAAAACCATTTTTTCAGCATTCTCCATATCTTTCAGTTTATTTGACAGTTATCAAACTTGTTCTGAATGGTAGTACAATGAGTTGAATGCAACACATTTGCTCCACTAGTTAAATGTTCTTTTTCATATCTATATGTCCATCTTTGTTTAGGGATCTGAGGTTCTTTCCTCTACATTATATAATCAAGTGAAATCAAATATTTGAAATGATGTTGTTTGACATGATCAAAGGCATGTGATGGCTGGAAAGCAGCGAGAAGTAACAAACAGTTTTGAAAACAATTCTTTTTCATTTTTGCTGTATTTATGTTTGTGTATTTATTACAGTGTAATAAAGTGTTGTACAGTCAAAGCACATTAACTGCCAAAACAAACAGCTTAAAGAAGTTTTCCTAATACATTTGTATTGAGCTGTAGGTGACGGGGAAATGAACCCCTTACTAAGCCAAAGCTTTATTACACACTTGTACAACCC